>NW_026882295.1:0-40642 GCF_032173495.1 Musca vetustissima
TCAGGGATATCGGGCCACTGCTGGCTTTACAAAGGTCGTACGTTGATAACTTGTATTTCTTCCGCCTAATGGAAACTTGCATATGCGAATTAAATTCAAATTTGTCAAAGTTCGACATTTGTCTTCATTCTAGGAACAGTCCTTTTCAAAGCAGATTTTTGTTGTAGCGATGGATAATTAATCCACACACCTACAATTGCTTCCTGGTATACACATGTTTTTGCGCAACCGTTTTGGAAGTGTGTGTGGATTAATTATCCATCGCTACAACAAAAATCTGCTTTGAAAAGGACTGTTCCTAGAATGAAGACAAATGTCGAACTTTGACAAATTTGAATTTAATTCGCATATGCAAGTTTCGCATCAGGGCGGAATAAATACAAGTTATCAACGTACGACCTTTGTGAAGCCACAAAGCCCAATATGCCTGATGAGCCGCTTAACCAACGGCGAAACGCGTCGCATAATGGTGGGTACGTAGGTTCTTCTCCTGGCTTTCCTTTTCATTGCAAAATTTAGATCATCAAGCTCGACTCGAAAGAGTATAAATAATCACTTAAAAATCACTTTCAAATGATCACAAAAATTCAAATAACAAAAAAAAAAAAAAAAATTATTCTCAATATATTTCAATTCAAAAATGAGGAAACATTTTGTGTCCAATTACCTTTAAAATATTTAATTGCATCACCAAAAAAGATATGCCATTAAAGTTGCTTCACACATTTGCACCCGCCCCAAAAGTTGTTAAGAAGTAACAAAAAAAAAAAAAAAAAAAAAAACCAACAAAAAACGGAACAAGGAACAATGAAAATTGCTCTTCGAAAATGCTCTTTAAAATCCTTCTCGTCTGATGATATGTGCATGCGTTCGTTTGTGAAATCTTCCGCCATTTTCTATGATGAATTGCTTTTTTGATGTGGATGTTCCTTGAACTACCACTACCATGATGATGCCTGCCTTTGTGTTAGTGTGTGCGTTCCTCTTTTATTCACATTGTCCTCCGGTATCCACTTTAGAGAGTATAGAGTCAGAAAAGAAGAAGAAGAAGAAAACTTCCCTCATCAAGGCGCAAAATGTTGGGTAACAAAACACAAATGACACCCCGACCGAAAAAAGAGCAGGGGTCTGCCAAGGGAAGGAGGAAGGGGAGCGAATAAATAAGGAAGTAGACGGAAGAAAACGATACGCATACATCACACATTTCACGAAAGCAATAAAGCATACCAACGACGGCAAAGTAGCAGAAGCAGGTGATGTGTGGTACAATTCGTTTGTGTGTGTGTGAGTTTAAAATCATGACATATTACCAGAAATTCTCACACATACATCCATACACCGAGAACATGTAACTTGGGTTTTCCCTAAACGATGGTAAAGAAGAATATCCTTGATGTATGTGGCACACACACCGACAAACTTACATACTTTTAGATCCACTTCCACATCGTATTGTACATCATCATCAGATGAAATGTGAGTTTCGCTTTTGTATACAAATGGTGGTGAAATGCTAAAATATCCCTTTACTCAACAATCGACTCCATTTGTTGGAAACTTTTGGGGGTATGGAGAAAGTTAAAGAAAGTGGGATAGATATTCACAAAAATTTACGTATGGTAATAGCCGAGGGTCCGTGACGTAATATTGGGGAAATTTAAAATTGGATAGAAATGGTAATGGGTTTAGGAAATGATTATTGATTTCTAATTTTTAGTTAATTTTTTTAAATAAATTTTAACTATTTATTAATAGACCCAACGTCAGAGGATAATACGAAGTGAACTGAGCCTTATGGCTAATTAGGTGATATGAACATTTCGTCCATCTGCATATCTTACTGGCTTGGGCGTACGATAACTCTTGAAGGGAGTGACTGATTTCATTGCAACTTGGTACATCATATTTTAATCAAGTGTGTAGATAGGTCCACTTTTTCTGGTACCTCCCGCATAATATGATCATAATATAATGCGAATAAACTATCCGATTTCATCCAAATATTGCTCAACGTAGTCTTTCTCCTTCTAATCTACAAATCCAATATCATGCAAATGGAGTGTCCAATTTCAGTCCGAAGATGGAACACATGGGTTAAATCCATCGATTATCTTCTCCGTAAATGGTAAACATTTGAAAAATGTGTAATACCAAGCGAGAGATTATCCGATTTGGTTAAGGGATTTGATTAAGAACTATAAGGATATGAAAATGAATTGAAACCATTTTGTTGTTGTTTCTGTAATTAACGAAAAGTCCTACTTTTCGATGGCGGGTATTATTTCCTACAACTAGAACGTCCGAGGAAAACGCGCTTAATGTTTTAGAAACACTTCTGTCGTTGTTCGATGCTGACACAATAAATTGGCTATATCTTCAATAGTTGTTTATATTTTCTTAAAATTCGAATTTAAATAGATAACCGAAATTCAATTTTTTTAAACCGGGAACTGCTATTAAAACCGAAGGTCAGCTTTATCACAATCCGGTAGATTATGTACAACAATCGGCTATATAGGTCATAACCCCAATTTCGGTAAAATGTGAATATTTTGCTCATTATTTCCTTTGACTTCGTTAGGGTGTTGCCTTACGGATTCTTGCAACAAGGTCGACATAGGAATACTACTTTGAAGTTATGAGCATCGATGCTTGTGCGGCTTGGAGTTTTTGACCAAATACAAAACCGACATCATGCCTCAACCGGACTTGGGATATGCTGACTTTTTCCTCTTCCGAAAAGTATAGAGACCGATAAAGGGACAACGTTTTGCTATGATTGAGGAGATAAAAGAAAAATCGAAATAGGAACTGTAGGTTATACTAAAAAGGGTATTTCAGAAGTGTGTCGGGATATTAAAATACGCTGGCCTAAATATATTATATCCGGAGGAAATTACCTTAAAGGGGATCATTTCAGATGAACAAATTTGTGGTTTGTTTTTTGATCAGATTTTAAGACCTCTTTTCTAAGCAGGCCTCGTATATTCCATGTGTGTTCAAGACCGGGTACTTTTCAATGTACTTATATGACCGCAATTTTAAATCGTTCATGAGTGATAGAAAAATTTGACTAAAGAAATTGAAATTCAAAAATAACCTGCAATACCCTCAAATCAAGATATAATTATTCTTCTTCCTGAACTTTAAATACCCAACAATCCAAAATGTTTTAATTCAAAAATTTTTAATTTGTCTTTCTGGGCTCTTAATTTACTTGCCAAGGATTTCATCCTAATAAGGTATTTTCCTTCCTACACCCTGACCTTCATTTTAGTCTACGAAATTTATCTTAGGCTTGGAATCGGACTTTGGGACCAATTGTAGTATATTGAACTGTATCATCTATACTACCGTGTTCAGGATTTTTAACAAGATCTTACCGACCAAGGGTGATTAGATAAAGTCACTTTCTAATTAGTTGGCCAGATCATCTTTCCCATGAATGTTTGTGATGTTTTGATTATAGAAAGTCAGACAAAAATAGAGTTTTCGGTTCAATTCATCCACGAAATATCAATTGATCATCATCAAAGAACCTAATGCCTAGTCATCACCACTACAATTCCGCCCTCTAGTGGGGTAATGGTAATAATAAACAAAATCAGAATGCGTACCTGCAAATGTTTAATTGAAACACCCACAGCAAAGTGATCAATTTAAAGGTCAACCATTTCACTCGGATTTACAATCAATATATCGGGTCTATGTCCCAAGAGTGAATATATACGCCATAGAATGAACATTTTGTAATTTTTCACAGATAATTCTTGTTTTGTTTGACCCACTTAATAATAATCGATCTCCATCAATGCAGTCATGTTTATTTTTGGACAGATTCCCTTCATCATGTATATTTGCGTTAAGTTCGGGCCATCATTGTGGAATCTAGATCCAGAAAAATGTATAAAAATAAAGTTTTTGGTACATTTATCCCCTATACCAAAAACAATAGGCTGAACCGAACCAACATGCATAATGTCGAGGTATATAACTGTGAACTGTACTGTGTATATAAATTATATGGACAGACAGAAACACATGTCTAAACCGACGAGATATGACGGGTGGGTGTAGAACCAATATCATAACACAAATTATTTGGACCACACAAAGCTAAAATACCCTGACAATATATTTATGTTGGGTATAGTTATGATTTCCAGTTTTAATTCACTGACATGCAACTGTACACATCCTCACCACACATCTCATAAACATGCCGTTGTTTGGTTATAGTATTAAAGAAGCACATGCGTTTTCGTTGGTCGGTTATATTGGCTTGTGGCCTTCAGCAGTTTGGCTAAGAAGAGGTACAGAAAAGTTGGGAAAATTTTTCGGTACTACATCTGGTTGGTTGAAACAATGTGGAATGTTGTAAGAGGGTGCTAACGAATGTGTTTTTGGCAACAAGAATTTTCATACAATAGGAGGGGAAGTTGAAAACATCAATCGATAATGCAACTGATGCAGAGAGTTGAGAGTTTTATTATCGAAAATGAGTTGGTGGTTATTCCACTGACAAACAGTGTTCGACTTAATTTCCCTACCACATATTAACATGCTCCGCAATTATATTTAAACTATTTATGATGAGTTAATCAATGGACGGTTCAGGTTCATGGGTCCATATCTGCTACCATTACGTTATTGGGCCATTTGAAGGGTCAGCTGTTCCTACTCTCTAATCCCAAAATAATGCTAGAACGTATAAATTAAGTAGGGAACTGGGATCGGAAATTTAACATACAGGGTTGCCCATATTCGACGGACCCATCTGGCAACGCCATAACTTTTGACAGAGATGTCACATCGCTTAATGACATACCGCGTTTGAAGCGTCAGTCCAAGCAGACGTTTACCATGAACTAATACACGCCACGCTAGCGCTCTGAAATAGCTGAAATTTACATTCAACAGAAGAAGTCAATTGTGAAAACTCAACGTGCTTTTAAAACATTAAAAAATGTGAGAAGTGCGCCTTCTAAGAACACCATTAAGCGTTTATACGAAAAATATTCGACTGGCAATGCTCTTTCTAATCCGAAGAGCCCATATAAAAGTCGACCAAGGCGATCGGCCGAGAATATCGCTGCCGTACAAGCTAGTGTTGAGAGGTCCCCAAGAACATCCCAAAAACGCCGTTCTCAGCAGTTGGGCATGGCTCGGTCCACTTTACAACGAATTATTCGAATTGATTTGCATTTGTTCCTGCGGACAAGCCTCGTCGATTGGAATAGGCCCAAAGAGTCATCGAAATGGCCGAAGATGACGAGCAATTTTGGAACAAAATTATCATGTCCGATGAAGCCCATTTCACATTGAATGGGACCGTAAATAAGCAAAATTGCCGTTTTTACGCCACTGAAAATCCTCAGGAGATTCAAGAAGTGCCTCTTCATGACTAAAAAGTCACAGTTTGGTGCGGCGTTAGTGCGAAAATGGTCATTGGACCGTTTTTTTCCAAAATGAAAATGGCCATGCTGTTACCATCAATCAGGAGCGTTATCGCGACATGATGACCAATTTTGTGATGCCAATTATTCGTCGAAAGCGTATGAGGCAGTTCTGGTTTCCACAAGACGGCGTTCCACCGCACACAAGTCGCAAAAAAATCGATTTTCTGAAGAATTTGTTTCCGGGCCGTTTGATGTCGAAAAGCGGTGATTTGGACTGGCCACCGCGTTCGCCCGATTTGACGCCGCCTGACTTCTTCTTGTGGGGATATTTGAAGTCAAAGGTTTACGTTAACAAGCCAAGGACCGTAGAAGAACTCAAGGACAACATTCGTGAAGAAATAGCCGCTATTTCGGCCGAAATGTTAGCAAAAACGATGGAAAATGCAGCAAAAAGGGCACACTACGTCATCAACGCCAGAGGCGGCCATTTGAGAGATATCGTATTCAAAAATTGATGTAAACAAATCTACTTGGAACAAATTAAATGATTAACATTAAAAAAAAATGGGTCCGTCGAATATGGGCAACCCTGTACAACAAGGAAAAACGATGTTAAGTTCGGCCCAGCCTCACATTTTTATTAAAACATCTACAATTAATGGGGGCTCCTAGGAGAAAACTCAAGTTATGATAGGACCTAAAACGCACAAAAATGTGATTTAAATTATCAAAATATCTAATAGTTGGACTATAATAAAACGGGAATCTGTATTGATAATTTTTGAAATTTGACAGCCAATGAGAATACAAAAGACCAAATTATAGTGAATTCGGCTGAAAAACGTGTCCAAAATTCTCAAAATACCGCCTTGGTTTAATATGAATAATTTTTAGTTCCATCAACTTTGGGTTTATATTTGTAATCACGGTTCATGAATCCGGAATTCTAAATTACAGCGGTGCAAGAATGCATACAATAACTTCAAAATAACGAACATGGGACGTGACCTTTGTGACACTAGGTCATAGACTCTCTAATAACCCAAAATTGCGTCTAGATATTCGAAATGCCGATAATGGGCAAGAATATTTATATGTTGTGGTGGGTGGGGCTATTCGTATACATGAACCGATATTTGTTTATTTAAACTTATTGAACAGGTGCTGCATTCGCATAAATACATATTTTAACCCCTAATAGCGATCTCTGTTAATGTCATTAGTTTTAGATATAGTGATGTTACCTTGAGTGAAACGATTCAGCAGTGCAAAGTTAGCACACGGTCGACCAATTCCAATACAATTTACTTGTGTGTTACATTGACGAATACGTCCAGAAAATTGCATTACAAAACCCTAACGAATGACTTTTGTCTTTCTTTTTTTGGTACCCATCAGACATTGCATTGTTCCCCTTATTTGTGGCACACAACTTCTCTCCCTTTCTTGAGGCAAAGTTTCTGTTGCCGCAGTTTTTTTATAGACCAATGTGCCAAAAGCTATGGGTTGGATACGCCACACTCATTGTGTTACGTCCACGAATGATGGAGGTTTCAGATGCATTGAGTGGAGAGACAATTCTTCATTCTTGGTCTATCTTGCGATGGTATGTTGTTGTAGTTGTTGGCAAAGTATGTTTCTGTGTTTCTTGCTTGTGGCATGAGCAGAGCTCAGCGCAGACACAAAGAAATATTTCAACCATCAATGGCATTAAATATAACTGCCAGTGACAGTTTTGTGTCGCAGACATTCTCATACTCTTCTTAATGTCCAATACACTTAAATCGAACGAACGAACACACACACACTTAGATACACTGCGGTACACATTGAGATATTTTACTTTTACAAATACACCCCCTAATGCTCTCTCACACACACATATACAATCACATAACAAAAAAAGGATACAAAACTTTGTTTTCGTATTTCCTCCTCGAAGCTCTTCGGAATAAGAAAAAAAATCGAAAAGAGATTTTCTGTCAATGTACTCATTTTCCCTGTCGTCGTATATCTCGTCGTAAATGTCGTAAACGGAAATGAAATATTAAAGTAATCACAGTATTTTTTCTTTATCGAAGTAGTACAACAATTTTCCAGTATTTAAAAGAAAAGTTTGCTATTAAAAAAGGAACTGCAAAAAAAATCATAAAATAAAATCTGTCTCAGCCTGACGTATAACCTTGAACAATTTATTTTTTCTAAATAAAAAAAATCGTTTCATAACTTTTGTTGTACACTTCAATAAACCCCGCCTAACCATCCTCGTCATCATAGCAAACGTGTGTCCTTCCCTTCCCTTCCTTGCCTTGCTATGTAATATGAGTGTGTTGCATGCTTTAAGCGCTTGGGTGGTAGACTGCCGTCACAGGACCAAAGACAGTATAAAAACCCCCCAATAACAACAACAAAGAGGGTGTGTTTTATGTCTGTTCTTGACACATTAATAGAGAGTTTTTGAAACTAATTTTCATTTCTGTGTAGTTGTTAATCCATCATTTCCTTTATTCCTTGTCAGGATGCCTGGCGTTGCAGCGGTTGAAAAGAGATGGTCATATCCATTATTTTGGCAGTGGTGTATTGTATAAACCAAAGAGAAAGAGAGTCATTGGGTTTTTATTGCTGCATAAGCACAGGGATATATGGATGGATGGATGAATGAATGAATGGATGCTTTTTCATTGTTGGCGAAATCATTTCTTTTGTTTGGTTAAGGAATTTTCATAATCCCGGAGACCATTGCTTTTGTCCAATTGAACAAATTGATGAAATGTTGGATGAATGGATGATTGGTATGGTATTTTTGTAATCCATATAATTGTTTATATGAATTCTTGGAATGTATTACTCGTAGACGTTAATAAGTTAAAACATGCATTTTTTTCTAAAATCGCCGAGAGACTTACTAAAAAACTTTGTTAAGGTTGGCCTCAATATTATGTTGTGCATTCAAAATTCTTTCAGTCGGTCGGAACCTTTATATGGTAGTAGGTTGTTCATGCTCTGAAAGAGGATTGTTCCAAGCAGCTTTTATATTAAATTACAGCTACATCGGCAAATGCGACTGAAATCTTCAAAATATGGAAATCGGTGGGTACAGTATATGAGAGCTATACCAAAAGGTAATACAATATTAATAATATTTTGTAGAAAGTTGTGAAATCCCATGAAACCTAAAAAATGAAACTAGAGCTAATTCGGTAGAAAAAACGTGCCCCAGAATGTCGAATAATGTAGGTGTCAATATATTAAGGCTGTTCGGAAAATTACAGCCAATTCGGTTGAAAAACTTCATTGAGCTGTACTCGAAACATGACCGATATTGAAACCTTTTATAGCACGTTTTCCAACCAAGTGAGAACCCTAAATATTAAATACTAAATATTAACCTGAAAATACTGTATATTGGGGTAATGATACTCCGACTACCATAAAAACCGGAATTACAAATTGAGGTGAAGGAAACGGAAGATTTTTTTATTTACACTTGAAACTTTTACAACTCGAAATTTTAAACATATAAGGAAAACATTAATTATTAAAATTATCTTCCAATAGCTACGAGGGTTAGAATTTTTTGGAAAACCTCTTCAAGTTTTCTTCAAATTTTGAAGGGCAATATTATATTGGGAATCATCGAATTTTAAAGTCTTGACAATAGCCCTGTAACAAAATTATTATACGCTCTACAATAATGTGTATAATTACATATAACTATGTTAGTATATGTGTTCTGTGGTCTGTCATCGGTGGTGATACCATCTCATTTTTATTATATATATATATATATTCTTGATCAGCGTATGATCTATGACGATCTAAGCATGTCCGTCAGTCTGTTGTAATCATTCTCGCCTCTAAACATATTGAGATAGATCGCCAAAATTTTGCATATAGTCTTTTGTCTGCAAGCAGGTCAAGTTCGAAGATGGTCTATATCGGTCCACGTTTAAACATTGAGAGTTATAACGGTACCCCCTTCTTGAGCGCATTGGGTTCTTATTGGGTGTAAAATTTCCCCACTTTTTCAGGTTGCATTTAGTCCTATTTTGTCTGCAGGCAGGTCAAGTTCGAAGATGGTATCGGTTCACGTTTAGGCATAGCTCCTATATAGAGGAACCCCCTAATTTTCGGTATTTTGGTGTTCTCTACACAAAAACTTATATATTTTTCGGGTTGCCCAGATATAAGGGTACCCTCCAATTTTCGGTATTTTTTGATTTGTTTCGCGTTTTGAGTTTGGTTCTAAGATTCTGTTGTAATCATTTCACCTGCGAAGGATATCGAGATAAAAACTAGAACGTAAGGTTCGAAGACTCTTTTGTAATCATTTCACCTGCGAAGGATATCGAGATAAAAGACTAGAACGTAAGGTTCGATAATGAACTATATATGAACTATAACCCGCATTTAGGCCTAGACCCCATATAATGATACCTACCGATTTTCGGTAGTTTTAATATCTAGCGTAAAGGAATGTATTATGATGCAAAAATGTTAGTTTCGAAATGGAGCTATATCAGTCCTCAATTAGGCATAGCACCTCATATAATAACTACAAATGTTCGGTAATTCCTACATGATGCAACATTGGTCCCGCTTAAGTTATAGCTTCCGGGGACGTACTCATACGATTTTTTTCTGCAATATCAATTTTCATATTGAAACAGCAGCTTCCACCCAACCTCGCGAAATAAAACCGGGTACGTTGGAGTGGACCAATCCTACAAGATCTAGGCTTGGTTAATATAATACGTTATACAAAGTTTTGTTTAAATACATTAGTCCGTTCTCATGATATTATAATATAAATTGTATGCACAATTTTGACCATTTTGTGTGGGAGGTACCGAAAGTAGTGAACCAATATTCCCCATCTTCGAACTTAAACTATGATTGGAAGAATTATTAAGATGTGCAAATTTTGGATGAAATCCAAATTTTCTAAAATATTCGAAAGAAACATGGGGTATAGAGCCAATATTTCGATGAGGTACATTTTCACCGTATCAAAGTGTATATAACCTCACTAGCCATAAGGCTGTGGATATAAATATGCATTAAAAATGACTGACATTTGTATTTGGTGTACTTTATGGTTTACATAATCTGTTTGTAGAAATGTCGGTATAGATCCACTTTTTGGTATGTTCCTTATATTTTAATTTCAAGTACCTGTCAGTATACCTATGGTGGAGGGTATCCAATGTTCGGCCCGGCCGAACTTAACGCCTTTTCCACTTGCTTATAGCTGATTTATTCCGTGTGTTGAGCGTATATAGGCGTATTCTACCATAGTATGGAGGATAGTCGTTACTCGAAATAGTCACTTTTTTATCCTACAAAGTATGAAATTCTAAAACGATTTAACAATCGGTTGTAGTCATTCTGCCTTCTAAGGATATCGTGATAAAAACTAATCATAACGATACCTCCTGAAGGAAAGAATTGAGATACAAAACTTAAATATTGGGTTCGAAATTGACATATATCGGTCATTGATTAGGTATATTCCCCATATACTCGCTAATTCATACACTAGTAATCAATATTGGTCCCCTTTTAGGCATAGCCTCATATAACTTAGCAATCTAAATTGCTGCAGTTTTAGGAATTTTTCAGTCCAAGTTTTGGAGTTTTCAGATTTTAGGAAAAATCCGACCCGCCGAACATAACGCTTTTTTCACATGTTATATTAATTGTAATCACATACTGAACTTTGGAATCTCATATTGGTGGAGAGTGATTCATGGAGGATGATAAATTTATTAAAAGGATAATATAGATTCATGTTTTTGTATTGGTAGTCCCCACATAAAGGTCCCACTCGCGTTTCAGAGGTGATTATGTCCAATATTGGTCCGCATCGTAGAAATTCCGCCCCAAATTTAGGTTTCTGAGAAATAATTTTCAATGTCACGTGGCATTTAAGGTTATAAAATTAAATTTCAGCCATATTTTTTACCATTTTCTTCAACAGGCCCAAGAAGGAGTGGACCGACGGGTCCCATTTTCGGACATAATCTAGATTAAGTATGCATATTAGGAAGTGCAAAGTTTCGGATATTTCATTAGCTTCATATGAGATTCACAAGTCTTTAAAATGATGACCCTTTGTGGAGAAGTACTAGAAGGAATGGACCAATAAGTCCCTTCGTACAACATAATGCAGGTGTGGATAAATTATCAGGTGTCAAGATTAGTTCAAATCGGATAGTACATATCGATGATATTAAAAAAAATATTTTCAGCAAAATTTTATATATTCTGTGTGGAAGGTACCTTCCCCATCTTCCAACTTGATTTAAATTTGGAAGAAATATTACAATGTGTCACAAAAAATGATTGTTTATCGTCTATTGTTTCATCCTCCATATTTCCATGTAGTTTCAATCTAATGAATCCCTATTTTGTCAGCAACCATCAAACATGATTTATTCCAAGTTTTAAATATTCTCTTTATATGAAAATATATATTTCCTAAGTCACTGTAAAAAGTTCAACGTTTAAATTGTTATTTTGTCCTTTCAGAAAACTCCGTTGACATTGAATGTCTTTAGTCATTTTGACAGGACTCTAAACACAGTGAGGCCTACAATCGATTATTCTTGTAATGTGTGCTGTTGCTGCCGCTGCTGTTGTTATTGTTATTGCTACTGTTTCTAATGCCGGCATTTTTACTGCTGCTGCTACAACTGATGTAGGACATAAAATTTGACCTCGACTTTGAAACGTCAAATAAAATAAATAATCAACATAAAAATTCTTGACCTAAAGCAACATGACTGGATGGATGGTTGGTTGTTTGCATCGATGGGAAGCTGTTTGTGTGTGTGTTGGTGGGTTCAAAACATGGAACTGTATCCGGCAACAACATTCACGTCAAAATCAACAAACGAAAACAAGCAGTGACAGCAACGACAACAATACAGCACAGCAACCTGATAACAATGGAAACTCTGGCAGTGACGAGACGACAACGGCAGCAACAATAACAACGACAGTCGAGTACTACAACGACATAAACATAAATAAAATGGTGTTAAAAATTACAAATATCAGCATGACACAACAACTTCCGGTAACGCACACCAACACAAAGACAGATGAATAAACTTAAGTTGTAAAGCGAAAACGCACACACTCGCCGGCCCGACAGCCAGTCAGCCCGTCTGCTCCACTCAATACAGCTTTAATAAAAAGTAAAAGTCATAAAAATAAACAACATTTTTCGGCAGTGCAATTGAGTCGCACACACACTCACACATAAAATCTAAATATTTTTTTGGAGGAAAAACCGACCGGGGAACACCTGTTGAATTCCGGTTGATTTCAAGAAGAAGAAGAACAAAACAAAGAGACCTCTCTTACTGTGTTGTACCATTCAGCCTAAACAAATTCAATTTGACAGTTAACTGACATTGGCAACAAAAATAACAACAGCAGCAGCAGAGGCAACTCACTGACATGTTGAGACGAACCAAAACTGGCATCGATATCAGCGGCAGCAACAACAACAATCCACGACCCATAGACATAAAAGCGTTTGAAAAGCATTACCACAACAACGAGGAGGAACATCAACAAAACGACCGAAATAATCGTAAAGTTTTACGATCTCCTTTTTTTTTTGGCAAGTCATCGAACCAACCAACCTGCCAGCCAGCCAACAAAGGATATGGAACCGGCGCAAAGCAACCGAAAAAGATATTTCTTTTACGACTTTCAGACACGTGCTGTCGTCGGCTGACTGACAGAATGCGTAAAAATTACCACGACAAATAATGACAATGAGTAGGTAATTTTTATTATTATTTGTAAGGCAGCTTTACTTGTTTTACACGAAGTATAGGTCTTGTGACGAGAATGACGACCCATAAAACTAACCTAGGTTTAGAAATTTCAATTTGAGCGAATATTCTAAGGGTAAAAGTTCATTATTTTAAATTGTTAAAGTTTAGCATTTATTTTAGTAATGAAAATATTTTGCGAAGAGGAAAAGAAAATTTAAATGTTGTTGGTGGGGGAGAAAATCTTAAATTCGAAAAATATTCTTTAAAAATCGGCAACTCAGAAAAATTATTCTTTATGAAATTCGCAACTCTAAAAAAATTCGCCGAGCTTCCACCTGGGAGCTATTTTCATCACCCGATGAAATAGTGAGCTAATATATGCCGCCAGTTCACTCATAAGAACTATAATAATGGGTTGAGACATCGGGTTAGTTTCCCACTATCGGAAAACCCAACCTACTATGAAAAAGCAAAGAAAAAGAAAACCACACCCCCCTAATATTGACGGCCCCCGCAAACGTATAAAGGACCACTATCTGCGAATCTGCACTTGGAATGTGCGCAAGTTGTACAGAACAGGTGCAGTATTCGCTTTGGCGGATGTACTTAAGAAGTATAAAGCCGATATTATTGCAGGAATTGCGATGGAAAGGGACTGGTGTAAGTAAATCACATGATTACGCCCTGTATTATAGCTGCCATGAAACGAGACATGAATTTCGCTGCGGATTTATGGTTAACAGGAGAATTAAAGACCTCGTCTCCAGATTCACTCCAGTAGATCAGCGAATTGTTATAATCCGAATAAAAGTCTAATTTGCGCACATCAGTCTCATTTGCGCCCAAGCTCCGACCGAAGATAAAGATGAACAGACCAAAGACATATTTTTTCGAGCGAAACAGCATATGATCGTTGCCCTGGCTATGGCAATAATGCAAAAATCGGAAGGGAAAATATCTTTGGCCCCACCGTCGGAAAATTCAGCCTCCATGAAGAAACATCAGACGACGGCATGAGGTTGATTGACTTCGTGGAAGCAAAAACATGGTAGTTAGCAGCACCAGATTCAGGCATCTCGACATACACAAGGCCACTTGGATTTCTCCCGATCGAACAGCGAGAATACAAATCGATCATGTTGTGATAGACAGAAGGCATTCATCCAGTGTTTTAGACGTCCGATCGATCTGGGGAGCGAATATCTATTCGGACCATTACGTCGAAAAGCTGCAAACACAACAGATAGTAGAAGCTTACTCCGCTCAACTTACCCAACTGCTTGACGAAAGCACTTCTTACCCCGATAATAGTATAGAAGCACAATGGCAAAGAATTGCCCACTCCCTACAAACTGCAGCAAAAGCAACACTTGGGTACCAAAGACCACCATCAAGAAATCCGTGGTACAATCAGGAGTGTCGTAATGCTACTGATATGAAAAACGCAGCGTATAGGGCAACCCTGCGGACAGTAGCAACACGTAATGTGATGGAGAACTTATCGGGAGAAAAGAAGAGAACAGAAACGTATTTTCAAAAAAAAAGAAGAAAGAACAAGAAAAACGTGAGCGTGAACAAATCGAGATGTACAGGAGTCAGAATGAAGTCCGAAAATTCTGCCAACGGGTAAACCACCAAACCGAAGGCTTTGGTGCAGGCACATAATCCTGAAGAGATAAAGAAGGAAACCTGGTGACAGATACAGAGAGCGTGCTGGGGATCTGGAAGGAGCAGTTTGAAAAACTTCTGGTATCAAATAGTAGCAGTGAAGTGGAAATCAATCGGCTGAAGATAATAAAGCAGTAGGTGCCGATGGGTTACAAACCGAACTATTCAAGACTGGTGGTCAGATGCTGGTAAGGAGCATGCACCAGCTGATTAGTACAACTTGGCTAGAAGAATGCATGCCCAATGATTGGAACCTCAGCATCCTGTGTCCCGTGGACAAAAAAGGAGACAAAACGATATGCGCCAACTATAGAGGAATAAGTATCCTTCCCATCGCATATAAAGTGCTATCCAGCGTACTGTGTGAACGACTGAAGCCAATGGTCAATGACATTATTGGATCATACCAATGTGGCTTCAGACCTTACAAGTCCACCATTGACCAGATTTTCACTCTGCGCCAAATCCTGGAAAAGACCCACGAAAACACACATCGATACATTCCACCTATCCGTCAGAGGGGTATAAAGCCATGTCTTCGTTTTGCATTCCTGCAAAATTAATTCGGCTATGCAGGATAATTTTAATTGGCACAAGATCAGTAGTTAAAGTCGGAAAAGACCTCTCGGAGCCCTTTAATATCGAACGAAGATTCAGATAAGGTGAATGTTTTCGTGTGACCTTTTTAACATCCTGCTGGAAAAGATCATATGAGGTGCAAAAGTGAACAGAAATGCCACTCTGTACTCCAAACAACACATGTTACTCGCCTACGCTGATGACATCGACATAATGGGTCGAACACTGAGAGCGGTAACAGCCACCTTTGAACAAATTGAGAAGGAGTCTGCCAAAGTGGGTCTGGCAGTAAACGGCTGATGGTATAAACGCGCCTTAGTATCGCCATAAATAAAACGAATGACATCAGTTTCGAAATTCGGAGAAGGATAGTGATAGGCAACAGATGCTACTATAGTCTGAGCAAACAACTCAAAAACCAGGCCAACTCCCGCCAGACCAAACTCATACTTTACAAGACGCTAATACTACCCGTGCTGTTATATGGATCTGAAGCATGGGTACTTTCGCAAGCAGATGAGGCAGCTCTTGGAGTGTTTGAGAGAAAAATTCTCCGAAAGATCTATGGGCCGATCTGCGTTGACGGTGAATACCGCCGTCGAATGAAACATGTGTTGTAGCAGCTAGACTTTATAAAGTCTATTTTTTTAAATCCATATTTTCCAGAATGTTCCTTAAAAAATATTCTTTAAAAAACCACGCCTTTAATAGCCCTTGAAAAAATATTCGTTGAAAACTACACGCCTTTGATAGTCCTTGTAAAAAATATTCTTTTAAAAATCCACGCCCTTTATAGTCTTTGCAAAAATATTGTTTAAAAGATCCACGCCTTTTATAGTCCTTGAAAAAATATATCTTTGAAAAAATATTCTTTAAAAATCCAACCTTTTTTGTCTTTAAAAAATATTGTATAAAAAATCTTATATATCTTATATATATCCACGCCTCTGATAGTCCTTTGAAAAAAATGTTCTTCTAAAAATCCACGCCTTTTATAGTCCTTGAAATAATATTTCTTATAAAATCCCCGCCTGTTGTAGTCCATGAAAAAATATTCTTTAAAAAATCCACGCCTCTGATAGTCCTTTGAAAAAATATTCTTTAAAAATCATTTAAAAATGTTCTTTAAAAATTCCACGCCTCTGATAGTCCTTTGAAAAAATATTCTTTTAAAAATCCACGCCTCTGATAGTCCTTTGAAAAAAATATTCTTTTAAAAATCCACGCCTTTTATAGTCCTTGAAAAAGTATTCTGTGAAAAATCCACTCCTCTTATAGTCATTGAGAAAATATTCTTTGACAAATCCACGCCTTTTATAGTCCTTGAAAAAATATTCCTTAAAAAATTCACGCCTTTGATAGTCCTTGAAAAAATATTCCTTAACAATCCACGTCTTAATATTGTGATGGTGTGGTGATCGTAAAAAAAGAAATTAATTTTATCACATTGGCGATATCATACTAATATAGTTTGAATAGCATTGAAACCTAAGCATCCAAAAGTAGGCAACAGTTTTTAGTTTTATTGCAAACAATGCTTAAATATTCAGTCAATATATAATGGCACCTAAAAGTAGACAACTAAAGTTATAAATAAGAAAGAAAATATTTTCAAAACATGTTGGAAATTTAAACTCCATATGACTTCAGCCCTTTACCATTCAATATGTTACATAGCCTATGAAAAGTATTAACCCACTAATTCGCAATATCATATTTAGCACTTACACCAAACTACCACCATTTCACACTTCGTCGGTTGTTCATTTTGTTTACACAAAAAATCGATATTCCTTGTCCTATTCATTCCATTTATTTTTTAGTCTCTCATTCAATCTTTGTCGATATTCAATGGTTAAGCGATTTTCGCAGTCATTCATCACCCATCCCTTAGGTGGCGAGTGAATGCGTAAATTTCAATTCGAAAAGTGTTCCGCTACTACTTCAATTGTTTTTGTAAATCCCATTTTCATCAGCATTTCTAATTTTCAATTCAATTGATTAAAACGCAATTCGATTAGCAATGCTTTCGATAATACGGTCTTCTGTGTTCTTTACATTTTTTTTCGAACTAGTTTGCAAAACACTCGGGGTCTGAGTGTGGGCCAAATGGTAATGGGGATGGATGGATGAATGAAAAAAAGTGGGTTGGGGTGGTGTTTGTTTTGTTCTAATGAAATATAATAAATTAAATTTTTATTTTTAACGCGAAACCTTGAAACGATCTAGGGAATGAGTGTTGTAGCAAACAACACCAACAAGAGGGGAGTCACTATTAACACCACATAAAAATGGTAACGACAAGAACTGCGTGTCTTTTTGTTGTTGTAGTTCTGTTCACTGCATCAAACATTGTCAGGACCATCAATAGCATCGCTTTGCAGTCTATCAATATCCCTTATGGAAATGTGTGTCTGTCTGCCTCATCCTTTTGCATGAATACCATTTAGCTGGGGTATCCTGTCGTGTTTGCCAATTTTTTGCCACCACAATTAAAGTGCACAAGGAAAAAGACGGGGCAATGAAAAAGGTTACGCAATTGCAGAAATGCTTGGGAATTTCTTGTCACGGATGCTACAACAACATTTATTTTGTTGTTTTCACCGGAGACACTAACATTAGGAAACCATGTAATGAATACGAGATGCAAAAAAAAAATGTAGCAGAAAAAAGAGCAACAACAACAGCAACGTAATATCAATATCCGGACAAAACCGAAACTCATCAAACTCGAAGTTAATGAATGTTGGTCGAAGTTTTTTTCTGATAGAGAATGATATAAGGGACATCTAATAAGTTAGGAATTTTGTACGATTACTTTTTTAAGGACCAACAAGGCCGTACATGTTTTTATACCCTACACAACTATGTTGTCAGGGTATTATACAGTACAGCCCCAAGAGTTTGTAACGCCGCGAAATATTGATCCTAGACCCACCTATAATTTGTAAACACGATAGAGGCCACAGTTATGGACCAAACGAAATTTTGCATTTAGGATGGGTTCTGTCCAATGAAGACCCCTATTGGTTTTGGTAAAGATCGGTTAATATTTAGGGGATGAAATGCACCAAAAACTTTATTTTTGTCTCATTTCTGGTCGCTCTAGAGGCCGCAATTATGGCCCAAACATCACGACTTTTTACATAGAGAAGGGGATTGGGGCAAAGAATAAGCATGCCTGTTTTGATAAAGATCGGTCAATATTTAGGGGGTCAAATGGACCCTGACTTTTGTGTGAAAAATGTCAAAATTTGTATTCTATGGCGTATATATTTACCCTCGAAGGACATATACCCCAGAAGTTGATAGTATATCCAAGAGGAGTGGTTGACCATTAAATTGGTACCAATTATATTGTCGTACGTAGTCAGATGTGGGAGTTACTCTTAAATATTTACAGGTGCTTACGTATTCCGATATTATTTAGTAGTTCATTACCACGCCTTGATCGCCTTGAAATTTTCCATGAGGATCCAGTTATGGGCAAGGACAACAACGAATATTGGAATGAAGTGGACCGAAGACTTAATTTTTTGTGTTTTTTCGAGTCGATCGATATACCACAATTGAAAGCCAAACATCACAACACAAACCACGGTAAAGGGAATCTGGACTAGTAATTAGAAGGGATGTACTGAATATTAGTAATATTTGTTGTCCTCTAGTCGGTCAATGGTGTGCAAAGATCGCGAAATATGTCACAAGCTCAGAATATAGAACCAAATAAAGTTAAATATTCGTGGAAGTTGTGTAGGGTATCATATGGTCGGCCCGGCCGATTATACTGCTCCGCTCACTGGTTAAAAAATATAATTAAAGGATCATGGCGTAAATTTTTTATTAATTTTTTTTAAGGACTACAAGAGGCATTGATATTTTAATAAATATTTTTTCACGGACTTTAAGAGGCGTAATGTTCCGATTTAGATATAGCTCCTATATATAGTTTCGTCCGATTAAATGTAAATGGTGTACCAAAGCCCTTATATATCTTTCGATTTGCACGAAATTTGGCATAGGGTACTGAATTGAGTGTAGAACAATGTGTGCTGAGTTTCGTGAAAATCGTTTCAGATTTAGATATAGCTCACATATATATTTGCGTCCGATTTTAGGTAAATGGTGTACCAAATTCCCTATATATCTTTCAATTTGAACGAAATTTGCCATAGAGTACTGAATTGAGTGTAGAATGTTGTGTGCTGAGTTTAGTAAAAATCGGTTCAGATCTAGATATAGCTACCAAATATATTTTCGCCCGATTTAATGTAAATGGTGCACCGAAGTCCTTATATATTCTTCGATTTGTATGAAATTTGTTCACAGCGTACTCAATGAAGTGCAGAATGATGTGTATTAGGTTTCGTGAAAATCGATCCCGATTTAGATATAGCTCCCATATATATTTTCGCCCGATTTAATGTAAATGGTGTACCAACGTCTTTATATATCTTTCGATATGCACGAAATTTGGCATAGGGTATTGAATTGAGTGAAGAATGACGTGTGGTAAGTTTTGTGAAAATCGGTTCAGATTTAGATATAGCTCCAATAAATATTTTCGTCCGATTTTATGTAAATGGTGCACCAAAGTCCCTATATATCTTTCGATTTCCACGAAATTTCCCATAGAGTACTGAATTAGGGCCCGAATGGTGTGTGCTCAGTTTCGTGAAAGTCGGTTTAGATTCAGATATAGCTCCCATATGTAGTTTTGTCCGATTTTATGTAAATGGTGCACCAAAGTCCCTATATATATTTCGATTTCCACGAAATTTAGCAAAAAGTACTGAATTGGGGCCCGAATGATGTGTGCTAAGTTTTGTGAAAATCGGTTCAGATTTAGATATAACTACCATACATATTTGCGTCCGATTTTATGTAAATGGTGCAATAAGGTCTCTATATCTTTGGACGAAATTTTGCATAGTGCAATGAATTGAGTCTAGAATGATGTGTGTCAAGTTTCGAGAAAATCGGGTCAGATTTAGATATAGGTTCCATATATAGCTTTTCCCGATTTTATGTAATTTGTGCACCAAAGTCCCTATATATCTCCTTCGATTTGCGCGAATTTTTTCATAGTGGAGCTTCGCGGTAGTTGTTTAGGGTATCATATGGTCGGCGCCGTGTGTGTTTTTAATTTTTTAAGATCTATAATAAGGCGTAGATTTTGAAAAGAATAATTTTTGAGGTCTGGATATTTTAAAAATTTTTGTTCATGTCTATAATAAGGCGTTTTTAAGAGAATTAGTTGTAAGGTCTATAATATGGCGTGGATTTCTTAAAGAATATTTCTTCCAGATAAATAATACGGCGTGGCTTTTAATAGGAATATGTTTTCTAGGTTTTTAATATGGCGTGCATTTATTTCTTTATGAAGTAAACCTCGATCAGGAAGAAACTCATTTGCTGAACTTTAATATACCACCCACTTACACTAATGTTTAATTTCCATTCCTCGTCCCCACCCTCACACTTTGCAATAAATAAATATATTTTTAAATTATTCATAGTAATTTCATTATCGAACAGTAGACTGAATGAAAAGTTCATCACCAACCATGCTGCCACTTGCTGCCTGCCATTACTCATTCGTTTACCATTTTCCACATTTGCCATCATCATCATTATCAAAACTCTACTATATTTTTGTTGTTGTACTTGTTGGCTGCTGCTACCATTCTGGCAATTGTTTCTGTTATTTTTTTATAGTGTTGGCACAGTATTTCGAAACCAAAAAATTAGAGTTACCTATAAATATTTTAATTATCCTATAATCTCCTCCATATATTTTGTATTGTGAATAAACTGCCGTATTCGCATTTCCCTAGAATTGTTTGATTCAAATATTGATCTGCCATAATTTCAAAACACTGTGCAATAGCTAGTGTCGAGCATAGTAGAATATTAGAAAAATAAAAAAAATACAGCAACAAACATTGCATTTTATCCGATAACAATTTCCCTGGGTATATTCCAACACCTATGTACAGATGTGTCCGCCGCGTGTGTTGTGTGTGTGTATGTGTTTGTGTGCAAGATTGTGTTTTTTATTCGTACATATCAATGTGTTTGTATCAAAAGAAAAACAATTTTTTATGTTTTGTTTGCCAATGACAACCATTAATCATGTCCTGTCACTGAAATGTATGCATGACGACGTTTATTTGGTTCTCTCACAACGTTCCCTTGTGTCAGTGTCAATTTGTGTGTGTGTGCATGTGTATGCCGCCTTGTGTGTGTGTTTGTGTTTATTATCCTTGCAAGTGATACTCTGTGTGCAGGGACCATGGAACGCACTATTATCGTTGACTTACATCTATTTCTTCTTTCCACTTCTCCATAACTAAAATTTTCCTTTTGTAGTCCTTTGTGTGTGTTTAAGATTGTATGGGTGTGTGTGAGCAAGTGTAGCTTTCGGTTGCAATCCCAATGTTTCGTTTCGTTTATTTTTTTTATTTTTGGACTACCATTTTCATTCTTGTATCCATTAGTACGATATTTTTAATTTCTTAGCTGGCGTTGTTTTTTTGTCAGTGAGTGAGAAGCGAGTGTGTGTATTTGTGTGTCTGCATTTGTCTTTTATTTTGTTACACTAGCGAATTCATTAAAACGATATCCTTCTTTTGTGGCATGGAATGCGAATTAAATTTTTTTTATTTAAATTAAATGAAGCCAAGTCATGGGGTGGGGTGGCGAAGGGAGGAACAAAGAATTTAAACTGTGTGCTAATGGTTTTTCTTAAAATAAGAAAAATAAGTGGATGGGGAGATTTTAAACGAATAGGTGGTGTAGGGAAAAATAATCACAAATAGAGGGGAGATATGATTAAGAATCTCTGAGATATATAAATCATGGAAATGAATTTTATTAATCTGAGACCCATGTTTGGATATTGTTCCATTCCATACCCTCCAAGAAGGTCCTGAAAACGGAATTAAAAATTAAAATTTTTCACCTGAGACCCTCTATCTTGATCAGAATAAAATTCTATATCGATTTAGCTATGTCCGACCCTCTATTAAAATCACGATAGAGCTCGCATTATTTAAGATATAGCTCTGAACTTTTTCCAAGAACCTTGAAGCTACATTTAGGATGTGTGGGACAAATCGGTACACTTTTTAACCGCCCCCATATAAATGGGGGCGGTGAAACACCAAATTTTTTGGTGTTGTGGGTTCTCCTGGGTAATAAATCATCCTTATAAAAATTTGACCCAAGTTGCCGCATGTAGTGGTACGCCAAGTATTCGGCTAAAATTCAGTTAATATCAGTTCACGTTTTGGCATAGCTCCCATATAACGGTACCAACCTATTTTCAATATTTGCAAATCTTTAACGGCATTTTTCTACCGATGGGTCTGCAATGTTTTATTGAAAGCTGATATATATATATATATATATATACTGAAAATTACCAATATCGGTTCATGTGTTGGTGGTATAGCTACCATATACGGATAGCTCCTTATGGTCAGTATTTTGAAGTTTTAGCCGCATTTTGCATATTGTACTGGATGTAATTCATCATTACGGAATATTGGAGGATAAAACATATTTTTGCGGAAAATTGTCTATGTAGGCCCAATTTTTTTTATAGCATCCATGTAAAAGTCATAACCATTTTCGTATTTTTTAGATGTCCACTGCAGTTGCTGCATTTTGGTAATTCGGGTTTTTGGAGGGTGATAAAACTTCTATTTAGCAATATTCGATGTCAGTCGATTTTTTGAAAGGTCTCGTCCCATTTTCGGTATTATTATTTCATCGAAATGACTGTAATTTGGAATATCGGAATCTTGGTGAATAAAAAAATATATTTTTCAGAAATTATTCAATGATTGTTATATTAAAAAAAGTTGATATAATGTTTAAACCAGTGAGCGAAGCAGTATAGTCGGATGGGCCGACCATATGATGCCCTACACAACTACCATGGAACACCAACTTTCTGCGGATCTATATTTCGAGCCTGGCCAATATTTTGTGATATCTGCAACCTATTGATCGAACAAGAGCGCCTCTTTCTAAACCTGACATATTTTCCGAATTTTATTTTCCCAGGGTGAAGATGTAAAGTTTTTAATTTTACACCGAAAGGTTGATTTTCTTTGGTCTGGTTGATTTTTTTCGCTGAATACTGACCAATCATTATCTAAACAACCCTTCTACATTGTTTGCCAGATTCCCTTCCCCATGAAAAAGTTGTGATATTCGGCTAATAAATTTTGGCGCCTAGAGCTACTAGAAAACCAGACTAAAATAAAGGCTGCGGTCCATTTTATCCCCTACATATTAGTTTGCCCTACATTCGGCATATGGGTGTACTGATAGAATTCTCGTAAAGTATTGATCAAACAATTCATTGCAAGGGTGACATTTCGCAGTAAAAGAGTATATGTTGCTGTTTTTTGTTTGGTGCATTCAGTTTGTGAGTTACAGGATGTTAAAATGGAGGCGAACATGTATGCCAAGCGGCTAAAATTGTAAATGGTGTATATGGTTCCGATACTGTAACAATATTGGTTTCATAGATTCTGTTCAGGAATTGTTGATTGATCGGAGAAATGATTAATGTTGACCGGCATGTTAGCAGTCGTAACATCGCCCATGAGCTAAAAATCGACC
The DNA here is from genome assembly GCF_032173495.1 of Musca vetustissima. Lineage (NCBI taxonomy): Eukaryota > Metazoa > Arthropoda > Insecta > Diptera > Muscidae > Musca > Musca vetustissima. Next base: position 24,077 of record NW_026882295.1, read on the forward strand.
ATAAAACTCTTTTAAGGGAACCCCACCCATTCTCGATTTTAATTTTTCAAGATTTTCAATGGGCTGGTAAATGAATACAAATCCTTGTTAAGGTTTGTAACTTTGCACATATATATTTGAAGATTTAAAAGAGAAGAAAAATAATTTACAAAAAATTTTTGTTATTGTTTTGTTGTTGTTTTTTGTAATTAAAGAAAAGTCCTTATTTTAGATGGCGGGCATGATAACTCCTCACTGGAACATCGGAATCCGAAAATTCCAACGGTATTAGAAAGAGTACATGTCTGGCTCTCGTTTGAACTAGGATTATAGACTTCGCTCTAAAATTAACAAAATGGTGGACTTTTGAAAAAATATTTTGGGAAAATCGCCGTTTTTTTTCCAAAAACCAAGTTAAACAAGTGAAAAAGCGTTAAGTTCGGCCGGGCCGAACTTTGGATACCCTCCACCATAGATATACGGGCAGGTACTAGAAATGAAAATATAGGGAACATGTCAAAAAGTGGACCTATACCGACATTTCTAAAAACGGATTATGTAAAACATAATGTAAACAACAATACGAATTTCAGAAAATTTTAATGGATAATTATACCTCCAGCCTTACAGCTAATGACGGTGTATACACTTTAACACAATGAAAATGTGCCTCATCGAAATATTGGTTCTAGACCCCATGTTTCTTTGGACCAAATCCGTTTCAGTAAAGTTGGTTTTCATTCAAACCTCGCACATCTTATTATTTCTTCCAAACTTAGTTCAAATTCGAAGATGGGGAATATCGGTCCACTTCTTCTGGTACCTCCACACAGGGGCTAGGTCTAAATGCGGCTATAGTTCATTATCGAACCTTACGTTCTAATTTTTTATCTCGCTATCCTCCGCAGGTGAAATGATTACAACAGAGCCTTAGAACCAAAATTAAAACGCGTAACAAATCAGATAACTATTTTAAATAAAAAAGGGGCTATCCGTAAAAATGGATCTATGTTCATAATTTTTTGTGGGGAGATTTGGTACCTATTAAGAACTCAAAATACTAAATTACAGCTAATTCGGTGGAAAAATACCATCAAAACCCCCAAAATACTGAAAATTTGGAGGTACCGTTATATGGGGACTACCAGAAAAAGTGGACCTATATCCATAATTTTTTGTGGAGAAATTTATTACCCAATAGGAACCCAATATAGCAAATTTCAGCGAATTCCGTTGAAAAACGCGGTCAAGAACCCCAAAATACCGAAAATTGAGGGGTACCGTTATATGGGGGGTAGCAGAAAAAATTGACCTATATTTATAATTTTTAGTAGGTTTATTTGGTACCCAATAAGAACTCAAAGTACCAAATTTCAGCGAATTCTGTTGAAAAACACGCTCAAGAACCTCAAAATACCGAAATTTTGGGGTTACCCTTACATGGGGGCTGTCCGAAAAAATGGACCTATATTTATAATTTTTAGTGGGGATATTTGCTACCCAATAAGAACTCAAAGTACCAAATTTCAGCGAATTCGGTTGAAAAACACACTCAAGAACCTCAAAATACCGAAAATTGGGGGGTATCCTTATATGGGAGCTATGCCTAAACGTGGACCGATATAGCCCATCTTTGAACTTGACCTGCCTGCAGACAAAAGACGACTCTATGCAAAATTTTGGCGCTCTATCTCAATTCGTTTAGACGCTAGAGTGATTACAACAGACAGACAGACAGACGGACAGACGGACAGACGGACATGCATAAATCGTCTTAGAATTTTACGCTGATCAAGAATATATATACTTTATAGGGTCGGAAATGAGTATTTCGATGCGTTACAAACGGAAAAACAAAACTAATATACCCTCCATTCTATGGTGGAGGGTATAAAAAGGGGGTTATATGGGGACTACCCCAAAAAGGGGGCTAATATTAATAATTTTTGGTAGGGAGATTTGTTACCATATACGACTACAAAATACCAAATTGCAGCAAATTCGGTTGATAAACGCGTTCAAGAACCCCAAAATACCGAAAATTGGGGGTATCCTTATATAGGGGCTATCCGTAAAAATGGATCTATGTTCATAATTTTTTGTGGGGAGATTTGGTACCTATTAAGAACTCAAAATACTAAATTACAGCTAATTCGGTGGAAAAATACGATCAAAACCCCCAAAATACTGAAAATTTGGAGGTACTGTTATATGGGGACTACCAGAAAAAGTGGACCTATATCCATAATTTTTTGTGGAGAAATTTATTACCCAATAGGAACCCAATATAGCAAATTTCAGCGAATTCCGTTGAAAAACGCGGTCAAGAACCCCAAAATACCGAAAATTGAGAGGTACCGTTATATGGGGGGTAGCAGAAAAAATTGACCTATATTTATAATTTTTAGTAGGTTTATTTGGTACCCAATAAGAACTCAAAGTACCAAATTTCAGCGAATTCTGTTGAAAAACACGCTCAAGAACCTCAAAATACCGAAATTTTGGGGTTACCCTTACATGGGGGCTGTCCGAAAAAATGGACCTATATTTATAATTTTTAGTGGGGATATTTGCTACCCAATAAGAACTCAAAGTACCAAATTTCAGCGAATTCGGTTGAAAAACACACTCAAGAACCTCAAAATACCGAAAATTGGGGGGTATCCTTATATGGGAGCTATGCCTAAACGTGGACCGATATAGCCCATCTTTGAACTTGACCTGCCTGCAGACAAAAGACGACTCTATGCAAAATTTTGGCGCTCTATCTCAATTCGTTTAGACGCTAGAGTGATTACAACAGACAGACAGACGGACAGACGGACATGCATAAATCGTCTTAGAATTTTACGCTGATCAAGAATATATATACTTTATAGGGTCGGAAATGAGTATTTCGATGCGTTACAAACGGAAAAACAAAACTAATATACCCTCCATACTATGGTGGAGGGTATAAAAATAAGGAAGATCTTCACCGATTGGCTTTATTCTAGTTCATACGAGACCTATACACTCCCAGAGAAACGTTGCAAAATTTGGAACCGATTGGACTATTAGTTTTTGAGTTATCGTGCCCGCCATTCGCAAAAAAATGTTTAGAGAAAAACGCGTTTAAAGTTTGAGAAGCCCTTCAGCCGTCACTTGATGCTGACACAATAAATCGGCTATATCTTCAAGAGTTCTTGAGATTTGCACTTGAAATTTTGTAGAGACATTCTTTAATCAGGGTAGATTCGAACTATATCAACAAAAATTTTGACCCCGAGAATGGGGGTCCCCTTAAAACATTTACAATTGACCAAAAACCGCCAGCATTGGCCATCAGGAGAGGTGTCGTGTTCCACCAGGACAATTCTACAGTGACTCGCCAGACACCAAGCGATCACCATCTGTTTCTTGCATTGCAAAATTTCTTTAATGATAAAAAATGGTATCTAGGGAGGAATGTGAAAATCGACATCGGGTTATGCAGTCTTTGATTAAAATACTACAAAAGCAAGTAGAGTAAAATAGGAGGATTGTGCCACGAATCTAAGTCCAATTTAAAGCTTTATATACAAATATACCGTAGTTAAATCGATATGTATATACAGCGGTTAAATCGTATTGCAAAGGTAAAACATGGAGGATGTTAAGTAATGGTCTAACGTTGTTTCTGGGCAACGTTGGGTTGGGTCAAATCATAAAATTGATGTAGTTATATATCGATTTATGTAGGGTGATATGTTAAGTGACGTGATTATGCCTTATCCTGAGGAAGAGATGACTCTTAGATGAATATAACGTCGTTTAATAAATAATGCAATTATTCCTGCCCAATTTCCTGATCTTAACCCAATCCAGAACTTGTTGGAGATCATTAGTTCCAAAATCAACGGAGAAAATTGTCAAACCGAGGAAGATTTATATAAAACTGGAAAAATTGTCTACTTACATGACTTAAAGTGTTTTTTGAATTGTAAAAATTGTATTTGAAAACCAGTAAGGAAAGTAGTAAAGTTGGACGGGGCCGACAATATGATATCTTTCACCACTTTTGGTATATTCAACAGATGAATCCTAACAGTCGTCGCATTTTTAAAGGACCATTAAAATGAGATTGGATCCATAAACATGTCATTCTGCAACCGATAGTAATTTTTTCATTCGGTCAGATATAGAGGATATATCTAAATCTGAACCGAACAGGAAACTTAACACACATCATTTTAGACCTAATTCATTACGCTGTACCAAATTTCGTGCAAACTGAAATATATTAGGGGACTTTGGTACACCATTTACCTTAAATCGGACGAAAATATATATGATAGCTATATCTAAATCTGAACTGATTTTCAGCAAACTTAACGCACATCATTCGTGACCTAATTTATTACGCTGTCCCAAATTTCGTGCAAATCGAGAGATATATAGGGACTTTATTGCACCATTTACAATAAATCGGACGGAAATATATATGGGAGCTATATTTAAATCTGAACCGATTTTTCCCAATTTCAATAGGGTTCGTCCTTGGGCCAAATAAGTGACCTATGCCAAATTTCATCAAAATCGGATCATAAATGCGACCTGTACTTTGTTCAGAAAAATACATGTGTCCGTCCATTCGTAAATCGACTCAGAAAGTGATTCTATGTATATTCCCGAAAGGAACGATGTGTCTATCTCGTTTCCTTTTGGTATAAAAATTCCTCAGCCTATGTTATGCGAGGGTTTACGAAATAAAACACTTTTATAAAATATTTGATCATCTGTGGAGAGGTAGTAAAAGATATTGGCCTATATACCCCAATTTTTGGATTTATTGTAGGCTTGGTAATGATTTGGAAAGTATGGATCAAGTCGGACATTCTATTATCTTGATATAGGATTAAACAATTTGCAACATTTTGACACTTTGTGGGTAAGTTACCAGAATGAGTGGAATGTTTGGATGCAATTGGATATTCCTTTCGTCCCATATGAGATTTACAATTTTAGTTTAAATCGGACAGTACGTTCGCATGATATGGAAATAATTTTCTGCACAATTTTGATTATTTCACGTGGGAGTGCACCAATGAATCCAATCTCCCTACTTGAATGACGTTTGAAAGAAATATTACGATGTGCATATTTAGCATCAAATCGGACATTCCATACCATTGTTCTTGGATTAAAAAATTGTCAAAATGTTAACCAGTTTTTGGATGTGATCTAGGCTACATAAAAATATTACGACATGCAAAGTTCGGATGAAGATGAATATTCCATCGGTCAATATACGATTTACAAACTTTCAAAATGTTGACCCTAGAAATGGACCGAAGAAGTGGACCGACAAGTCCCATCTACCAATAATATTACCCCGACTTCAATCGTAAAAAGGATATTATTTGAAAAAGTACAGTAACAATATAAATGCTCCAGATACAAGGAAGAAAAACAAGGACGAAAAAAATAATATAACGTAAATAAAGGGTTCTATGCCGCCTTCTAAAAATATAATTTTACTTAAATTTACTTAAATTACCTAGAAAATAATGATATTAGGAACAATCTTTCCTACTCCACCTCCGCTATTATATTCAATTGAATTTCATTTGTATATTCTTGTTTTTCAATCTAAATTTCATAAATAATGCATCTCGTCCGTAAACGAGACTACCTACACTGTTGTGTGTGTGTGGGTTTATATGAATGCAAACAATAATCGAAATAAGAAAAGTTTTGCAGCAAAATTTTGTTATTTTTCTTTTTGTTTGCCTTCATTTATTTTCTATGTCCTGTTTTTTTGTGAATATCATTGCTATGATGCGACATCATCTACATTCATTTCATTTTGCTTTGACTATCAAGTTTTTTTATTCTTCAGATTTTTCTTCTTCTTATTGCTATAACATTTCCTTCTCCGTTCGTTCGTTTGTGTGTGTGTGTGTCTTATTTGTGGATGCCACAGCAAACGGAAATACAATATATGGCCAGTGGCCAGAGTATAAGAAGAAGACGAGGAAAATGTTCCAGTGAATGAATGCAATCAATGCAGGTTATCTTCTTATCGCCAGAACTTCTTATGATGTTGTTGTTTTTGTTGTTGTTCAGGACATTTTCTTTCTTTTCAATGGTCAGAGGTTTTCCGATTTCCTTTGCAGTTGTTTTATTGTTTTCTTCGTTGTCGTCTTTTACTTTTGCATTATTAAAACGACAACAACGATAACCATGAAATGAAAAAAAAAACAAGAATGATATGTCCGTTTGTCGTCCACAGTTTGGTTGCAGAACCAGAGCGGCAATCAAGACAAAATAAATGACCATCGCTGGTCGACAGCAAAGACTCGGTGTAGTTTTTGCGATATACAGATAGAATAAAAAGAGAGAAAGTGAGGCAAAAATAGTCATTGGATGGCGAAGATGAAGAAAATGGTTAAGATGACAATTTTAATGCATTGAAAGGTGTAGGAAAAGTTTTCTAGGGAAGAATTACAAAATGAATGGATCGCATACTTTAGAAAGTCCCGTCCTTTGGATCGTATCTATTTTTCAATTTATATAAAATTTGACACCCTAATTAAGAACGAAGCCTATTGAAAGAGTTGAGAATTGGTTCAGATTTAATTAGAGTACCGAATTAAAAATAGAATGGCGTGGGTCACATTGGATTAAAATCGGTTCATTCCTAGATAGGTATAATTTCGTTCGATGCCATGTAAAAGTTGCACGAAAGTTCCTAAATATATGCCCCTAAAACGTAGTAGTATCGTAAAAAATGATCTGAGAGACCTCAGCATTGCCATTTCTGATATGTTCCTATGATTATTATAAGAATCCTTGTTTAAACCTTCCACAATAAAACGGAGTTTCTATTAAATTTGTCATTGCTTTTCAACACTTCGATATATTTGTTGAAATCACGATACAGCCCATATAGAGCTTCAACTCGGTTCACGTTTTGGTTGTAATTTGACATTTTGTTTAGAGAGATTTTTATCGAAATTTGTCTATTTATTTATTTTTAGGCATATACACTGAAACCCCCATCCCATTTTATGTATTTCAATGGTAGTAGACGTATTTTTCAACCGAATAGAAAATACTCATTCGAAATAGCTGTAATTGAAAATCCCGGTTCTTGAAAAATTATTCACAAACTTTTTTTAATGTATCCATTTTTTACTTTATATGGCTGATACCCTAAATAGTAAACCAATATACCATGGGCCAGGAAATCTTTTTTGCAAAAAGTTCATATCAAGGTGAAAAAATCGTTAAAAGAGTCGTCAGCATCAAGTGACGGCAAGAGTGATTTTTCTCGAAGCAGTGTTTTTACGATTGACGGGCACGATAACTCAAAAACTAATAATCCAATCGGGTCCAAATTTTGATACGTTTCTCTAGGAGTGTATAGCTCTCGTATGAACTAGGTGAAGAACTTCCGTATTTTTTAACAGTTTGGGGTCAAAAATATGCGAATTTCCAAAAACATGTTTTCAAAAGGCCGACATTTTGTTACGTTTTGAGCGAAGTCAATAATCCCAGTTCATACGAGGGCCAGACATGTACTCTTTCTAAAGCCCTCGGAATTTCCCGATTCCGATGTTCCAGTGAGGAGTTATCATGCCCCCCATCAGATATATACCCCCGCCTATGAATTATTATGTAGACACTAATCTGTATGTCATTTTGGTTTGCAAATGTCCATTAACAAATTTTGCATGTAGGTTGGATTCAGGTCAAAAAAGAAAGAATAATCGGTAATATTAGGGGATCAAATGGACCAACAATTTTGTTTTTGTCTTGGTAGTCGAATAAATATGAATGTATGGTTGATCGTCTATATTAAGTGGCTCAAATGACCACGACTTTCATTTGGAAAATTTAAAATTCTCTGCTTACTGATTTTATACCCTCAGCCTTATAGCCGTTGATACGGCAAAAATGTGCTTCATCGAAATATCGATTTTTAACCCCATGGTTCTTTGGCCCAAGTCCGTTTCAGACAATTAGAAGGAGTACCCGGGAGTACCCGATTTCATTCAAAATGACCACGTCGTGATATTTATTCCAAACTTAGATCAAGTTCGATTATGAAAAATGCTCAAAATTTTGTTGAAAATTAATTTTGGATTATCACTTGAACGGACTATTTGATTTGAACTAAACATTTATTGTATTAATGTATTATATACTATAACCATGAATGTATAATGTTGAAAGATGGAACTTTAGATGAAACTCTAGTACCTCCCCCACAGGAGGCCATTGTTTTGAAAACGTGGACATCTAATATGAAGCGAACGGAATATCAAATTTCAGCAAAACTTTGCACATCATTGTATGTTTAGCGTATCTAGATTATGTCCGAAAATAAGGCCTGTCGGTTTACTCCTTCTGGCACTTCCCACCTTGACACTTGGTGGGAAGTGTTTAAATTTTTTAATCCATTGTCAATTTAGTATACTATTTGATCTAAATTTAGTATCCTATTTTCAAATTGTAATATTTTGTCAAACCTAGATGAAGCTCGTTGATGGGAACCATTGTTCCACTCTCTTTAGTACCTCCCAATAAAAATAATTAAACCTGTGTATAATTCCGTTGACCTCCAAACTTTTTAAACAAAAGTTTTGTAGGTACAAAGGCTGGCTATTGCTTTAATAAAGACGTTCTAGAAACACACATATTTTGAAAAAGATTCTACAACAACAATGATCCTCAAGAGGTCAGGTCTTCTCGCAATCTTAAAGGTCGCCAACACCTTTTATCCCTATACACCAATTCTCCTAAAAAATCATTTTTTTTACTAGCAAGATTTTAGTCCTAATCTTCCACTCAATTTCACCAATATATGAGCCTAAGAACGATCCCTACCTCATTATTTCAACCCTACACATCCCTCAGCCTTGTAAATCGACTCCAAATTTAATGGGGTCTAAAACAAATATTTCGATGAGGCACATTTTTGTCGTAGCAATGTATATGTGTATATACCAAAAAACAAAAACTGTAATGACCCAAGGCTACAAAAAGTCGACGCCCACGCCATAAGAACTCGAATAACAAATCCAATATTACTTACAAATTGACAAGATAGATTTTACACGGGAACATCATGTTTTGTTGGTAACACCTCAAAAACGATTTGGACAAAATAATATTGACCCAAGTGTAAGGGCGGATGGATGGGTGTTACTTGACATTTGACACGTGACATGGAAAATCATTTTCAAAAATTTGGTATGTTCCCATCATTATCATTTGCAACAGGAGACAAACAAAAATGTTACACACTCACGTAGACAATTTTAGACAGAAGAATTTAAAATAACGAATATGTATGTGTGTGTCTATGATGCATTTTTCTTTCATATTTTTCAAAATCAATTGAAGATTCATTAAGGCATCAAAGCTAAATGCGTAGGGTGGGTGGAGAGACTGATATGTCTGCAACATCATTCTGTTCTACAAGAATGTTACGATAGTAAGAAATAGCAAAACATCAATTGGAAACATGTCAAATTTGTGCAAAATGTACCCAGAAGTCATATTCAAATTGGGTTCATGTGCACACATACAGACACACCCATACAGTCGCAACTATCTGCTGGCAAATATACCCGCCCACAAATCAACCTTTCAAAAAGCACAGACTTCATTGCATCTAAGTTAACATGTTACCAAACGAATGAAAGAGCGAACGAACGAATGGTCGACCAATCGACCCTATCCTATCCTTCTGATCGACTTGAAAACGCATTTCAAAATTTCGAGTAAAAGTTTTGAGCAAATTAGATGTTGAAAGTGTCAGTCATGCCCATTCTGTAGAATGCCACAAAACTAATAATATGGCTACTTACCCAAAAACGAGATGACGTCGTCAATGACCCAGTGAAGAGTGTGGAAGGTTGTTGAAGTTGGCTGAAATGAAAACAAAAATAAAACATTAAGTTTAAATAAAAATTATAAAATAAAATTAATAAATACAAATTTATTAATTAACAAAAGATAATGAATTTACAATATATAATGGACTAACAACTAAATCTCCCCAAAGGGGAAAATACATTCGAAGTAAATATTTAGCTTGAAAAAGTTTCCAGACCCAAGGACAATTTATCATCAAGAGACGTTGAGAAATCAGCACAGAAGATGGCGCAGGTGCAGATGAAATTCTCCTCCAAATGAAATGTATCAGGAGGCCTCCTGATATTCTAATAATCAGCATTGGCATCAATATCAACACATGATGAGAAGCAGGGGAACTAACTACAAGAAACAAGCATGGACCCGAACCACTGCAAAGTAGGCATTGTTTCTAAGCAACGATAGATGGTAGCACTATAACCTAGGATAGGCTACAGCAGAACAGCATTCTACTTAGCTGGATTTCAATAACGTAACTATCGGCTGATAATGTTATACATTTTTGATACCCAAGAAATATATATACCAAAACAATTATCTACATAGCTCGAATTAAAACAAAAATGAAATAATCGACTGCAATTTTGTGGAATCTACATTTTACGAAGCGCATTCGAAACCTAGCGGAGAAGAAACAAATATTTCACAAGGGTTTTCTAAAATTTGTAAAAATAAGTTTAGTGTGACCATTTTCCTCAGGGTGGCGCTAACACCAGTCATATCTATTTTGTGTTATTCTGATGTGAAAGTTCAACACATCAGAATAACACAAAATAAATATGGCTGGTGATAGCGCCACCCTGAGGAAAATGGTCTCACTAAATAAGTAAGAACCCCAACCACTACAATACAATTAAAAGAGACCTTGGTTCTAGGCAATGGTAGATGGCACCACCATCTCCTAGAATAGGTTAAATCAGACCTATCATTAACTTAGCTGGAATAAAAAACAATGATGACCGATACTAACACAAGGATTATTCGAGTATGATGTCGATAGATTCTGGAAGCTCTATGATCCCAATTGAATAAAAGAAAAAACCATTGAAAAAAGTAGAATCATGCAAATATTATAATGTGGCTTTATTGTGTGTTTGAAGGGTCACATCGCGGAATAGGAAAAGGAATGTGCAAACATTCATAAATTGGCCTTCGAATAGCTTCTCCTTCCCTAGCATTCTCTAAATCTAAATATGTCATGTTCATGTCCAATTTTATGGATAGCCCTCTTAGGTCTATGTCTTCACATAACACTCATTTATTATTATCCGCATTTCTCAGTCAATGGGTATATACACTTTGATACAGAAAAAAGTACCTCATCGAAATATTAGGTTGGGGAAAAGAAATCCATTATTTTTATATGAACTATAGGACTTTATTTTACATGCTTCGGAATGTCCGATTTGGGTCAAATATGCACCGTTTTATTGTATGATTTGTTTCCATTTTAAAGTTAGTAGTTACGACTGTTAACATGCCGGTCAACTTCGATCATTTCTCCGATTTTATCGACATAATAGTTTTAGACCCCATGTTTCTTTCGACCAAATCCGTTTCAGACAATTGTCGACTTACTCATGTCCGTCCGTCGTCGGGAGTAACCGAGTTTATCATAACTTTGCACATCGTAGTATTACTTCCAAAGTAAGTTTAAGTTCGACGAAGGGGAATATCAGTCGACTTCTTTTGGTGCCTCCGCCACAAAATATTAACTATTATGTTGAAAATTAATTTTACAATATCTTGGAAACGGACTATCATATTTGAAGCAAACTTTGCAAAACCTATTATCTTTACCAAGTTCAAGATGGGACCCATTGGTCAACTGCTTCTTGCACCTCTCCCCTAAAACAGTCAAAAATTCTCAATATGTTGAAATCCAAATTAAACGAATGATATGTCCGATTTGATCCAAATTTTGTACATTGTAATTTTTTTCAAACTTAAGTCCAGTTTGAAGATGGGGAAAATTGGTCCACTCCGAGTAGTACCGCCTCCACAAAGGGTAAATTTTTTTAAACTTTGTAGATCTTATATAGAATCGAATTCAACTTTGGGATCCATCGGTCCACTCCTTCTGTTACCTCCTCTATAATCGGTCAACATTTTGAAATTTTAAAATCCACTAACAATGGTGTAAAATGTCCGATTTGATGGCAAAGGTGTACATCGTAATACTTCTTTCAAACTTAAATCAAGTAGGAACATTTGATCCACTAGTCCACTCCTTCTGGTACCTCCCACACAAAACGGTCCAACTTTTGCTGAAAATTAATTTTATATTAGCATGCGAAGGGACTATCCGATTTGAACTAAACATTGTACAACGTAATGTTTTAACCATGACTGAAAATCCAATTTTACCGTATATAGATCAATTTCGAAGATGGGTTCCGTCGGTTCTTTCGGTAACTTCCCCACAATATATACAGAGAATAATAAAACCTGTGTATAGTTTCGTAAACCTCCGCAAACCATAGGCTGAGGGTATAAATCTGTCGGTATCACCGAACTACACTTTTTTATTTATTTTGATTATTAGAAGTTCTACCAGAATTATTAGGAACCAGTGTTAACCATTGACTTGAAGAGCAGTTTGTCTGGATCTCACCGTCTGAGACCTAATCAGCTTCTCCTAAGTATTTTACGTTTTGTTTCTGCTCCCAACGTCCCCTGTTGACTACATTTCCTTTGAAAGCTTATCACAACATTAAGGTTCACCGGTATCATATCGGCAAATCATACAAGCTGCTATGTGATGGAGCCAAAATTATGGATACTCTGCCAATCTGCTTCCAAAGTCTTTGCGATCGTCATAGTGTGTACCAGAAATCGAAGGTACAGTATTGTCGATATTTTGCTAGTCCCAATTTATCTTCAGAAAATAATGTTGGGCTTTACAAAATTCCTAGGGACACTATACTACTTCAGCAGCAGCGTTGTAGTATAGTTCTAGCATTTTAATGCTAGAACTAGCACTTCTTAAACCTGTAAAAGCTTCTGATAACATTTCTATTTACTACAGGTGTCGGATATATAGTTCCGGTTATGAAGTGTTGGATATTTTTAGCCCCTAACATTTTATAATTTATAGAAATTTCATTTCACATATCCTTCCCCAAAATGTTCGTGTATCACTTCTACAAAAAAGTGCTTAATCTGGTCTTTTTGATCTTTTGTGTGTACCTCCCCACCTCCCTCAAACTGCAATGTGCATGCTGGGGATAACACACAACAAATGGTTCAACGTCCAACGTCAAGTTGAAATTTCGGGAAAGCAACAATATTCAAATGCTCACGCATAAGGATAACATGAACGGACGACATATCGATACGACGACATTTTCTAATGTTATGTCATTTACTGTGGATGATGTTGGTCTGTCGGTTGGTCGGATGGTTTGGATTGCTGCTTGCTTGTATGCCCGATGCTTGTTACATTTGCCAAATTGACCCCTTATGTCACAAAACCCTGTGTGGAGGGTATGTGACCATTAACATACGTGTCTTTCAAACCACCTACAATATTTTCCTTACATCGTGGCATACGAAAACCCGAGAGGGAGAGTGCCATGTATGTGCCTCTGTAGGAATGATCTAACAAAGTATTGGGTGGATGTGATTTTATGGATGTAGTTGTTTTTGTTACTAGTGTTCCATTGGAGGTTGGCAAACATGTGACAACATGACCAGAATATGTCATAAAATACTTAAAGTTGAAATGTCCCAACATTACATGGTAGGTGGGAGCGAGGTGGGTTCTACAAGGTAGCCGGAAAAAGTTTGTGGGTGGTCACACCACCAATCACAAAGAAATTATCGCCAAATGTGGACACTTAAACATATTGAGGTAACGCATATCCATCTCCAGACTGATAATATATATAAATAGAGAATTTTGTTTTATTTTTAAAATAACTGTCCGTAGGGAACAGTGGTATGATGTGAGTATCTTATTCAAATTCGACGGGAGGGTTTATTACATCCAAACCAAAAACGAGCACTGAGGCTTTCACACAAATTTTCTGCATGGACATACATATGTCAACTTGCAAAAATTCGGAATGTCTTTTACAAGTTCTATTCGGTTGGAAAATGCGTATAAAGCCTTTTATACGCCGTTACCGTTGTATGGAAAATGTCAAAAGGGCATCTACAGACATCCTTTTCCGCATATATGTATACCAGCCTCCAAAGACCCGTAATGTAACATTACGGACACTTCGATTAGAAAATGCGGCTAAATCTTCCAAACTCCGTAAATGGGACCAAATTCCGTTCAGATCATATATAGAGACTCTCTTCAGATTCCCTTCTATAGAACCACCTTCAGCTTATCTATAGAGATTCCCTCCAGCTCGTCTATAGATACCTTCAGTTCATCTATATGAACGCTCTCCAGCTCATCTATAGAAACTTTATTCAACTCCCAGCAGCTCAACTATAGAGACTTTCTTCAGCTCGTCTACAGAGACTCCCTTCGGTTTGTCTATAGACTCCATTCAGCTCATCTATAGAGATTCCCGTCAGATCGTCTACAGAGACTCCCTTCAACTCGTTCATATATAACGACTTCCAGAGCTTCAGGTCGTTTATAAAGATCCTCAGCTCTTCTGTGAAGCCTCCCTGCCCCCTAAGCATGTCTATAGACGACTCCATTCAGACGTCTATAAGGACTACCTTCATCAGCTTGTCTATAGAGACTCAGATCTTCACCTCTTCTATGGAGACTCAGCTCTTCAGATAATCTATTGGGGTTCGCTCTATCCCATCTATAAAGATTCCTTTCGGGTCATCTACAGACGACTGTCCGCCCTTCGGCTCGTCTATAGGCGAATATCCACCCTACAAAAATAACACATATTTAAATATCACTCTAAAATATAACCCCATGCATCTCTCTCATAATGAACCACTGTACGTACTTATATCCCGCATTCGATTCGATTTACCTATCAGTTTTCTGAACAATTTCTAATGACACAAAGTTACGCCTTCCTTGGGGAATCTGTCGATGCAAATATTCCGAAACACAAATCTAAGTAAAATCTTTACACATACACACACATCTACATATGATATTGCTAGTCCCGCCATTCCTAGTCAAATTGTGCGACACAGACATTTTGGCAGTACCGTACAGAGGAGTTCCGCAAAAACTGACATTACAATAATAACAAGAACCAACAACAATAGCAACAAGGACACGCACAGCAACAACAACAACATCATCATATCACATATCACAAAGTATGTAATGTGAATAAGTTGTTGTTTGTGTTGTTGTTGTTGTTTGTGTTGTTGTTGCTTGTTTGTGTTGTTGTTGCTTGTGGTATGGGTATTGTCGTCGTCGTAGTTGGTGGATAGGTATGTTTGTAGTTAGGTAGGACGTTCGCTAATATGTCTGTTTGTGCCAAAAATGTGACTTTGATTTGCAATTTATTGGCAAATGTTCACATTAGAACACATGTACATGCTGTGGATGGAGATGTGGTTGTTGTTGCTGAAGCAAACTACTGATGTTGTTGCTACCCCCCATTGGTGTAGTACTCAATTTATGTTTTACTTTTAACGGCCACCGCCGCCACCTCCTCCTACGTTTGGCATCACTCCTACCTACCTACCTATTTTTCGGAGAGTTCTGCAACCTACACCATTAGAAGGAATGTGTCTGCCCAAAATAATCATTTTATGTGTCCAACAAAAAAACTGTTTGGTTGTTGACGAACAAGCAGCGACAGGATACAGTATTCCTCATTGAAATATTTTTGTATAAAAATGAGAGTTCAGGTCTTCCTTAGAGGACAACCTTCAATTCGTCTATAGCAGACTATACTTCCTTCAGCTTGTCTCTGGAGACTCCCTTCAGCTCGCCTATAGGGACTCCTTGTAGATCGTCTATAGAGACTCCCTTCAGCTCGTCTGTAGAGACTCCCTTCAGCTCGTCTGTAGAGACTCCCTTCAGCTCGTCTGTAGAGACTCCCTTCAGCTCGTCTGTAGACTCCCATAAGCTCTTTATAGAGACGCCCTGGTCTTCAGCTCGTCTATAGAAAAAGACTCCCTTCAGCCCTTGGGCTTCAGCAGTTCGCCTATAGAAGAAAAGTCCCTTCAGCCCTTGGGCTTCAGCAGTTCGCCTATAGAAGAAAAGTCCCTTCAGCCCTTGGGCTTCCGTAGTTCGTCTATAGAAGAAAACTCCCTTCAGCCGTTGGGCTTCATCAGCTCGTCTATATAAGAAGACCCTCATCAGCCCTGGGCTTCAGCTCGTCTACAGAACAAGACTCCCTTAAGCCATGGGCTTCTGGTCGTCTATAAAAGAGACTCCTTTAAGCCATGGGCTTCAGACTCCCTTAAGCCATGGGCTTCAGACTCCCTTAAGCCATGGGCTTCAGCTCTTCTATAAAAGAAGACTCCTTTAAGCCATGCGCTTCAGCTTCAGAAGAAGACTCCAATCAGCCCTGGGCTTCAGCTCGTCTATAGAAGAAGGCTCCAATCAGTCCTGGGCTTCAGCTCGTCTATAGAAGAAGACTCCAATCAGCCTTGGGCTTCAGCTCGTCTATAGAAAAAGACTCCAATCATCCCTGGGCTTCACCTCGTTTATAGAAGAAGACTCCATCAGCCGTTGGGTTTCAGCTCGTCTATCAAAGAAGACTCCCTTCAGCCCTGGAATAATACTCCCTG
>NW_026882296.1:0-39571 GCF_032173495.1 Musca vetustissima
CCAAAAGCAGGCGTGGATTTTTTAATGAATATTTTTTCAAGGCACAAAACAGGCGTGGACCTTTTTAAAAAATATTTTTTCAAGGCACAAAACAGGCGTGGACTTTTTTAAAGAATATTTTTAAGGACCCAACCAGGAGTGTATTTTTTAAGGACCAACACAGGTGTGTATTTTTTAAAGAATACATTTTTAAGGACCAAACCAGGCGTGGATTTTTTATAGAATAATAATTAAAAGGACTAAATCAGGCATGAATATTTTAAAAAATAATACTTCAAGGACCAAATCAGGCGTGGATATTTTAAAGAATAATGCAATGACCAATCAGGCTTGGATATTTTAAATAATAATAATTCAAGTACCGAATCAGGCTTGGATATTTTAAAGAATAATAATTCAAGGACCGAAACAGGCTTGGATATTTCAAAAAATAATAATTCAAGGACCGAATCAGGCGTGAATATTTTAAAGAATAAAAATTCAAGGGCCGAATCAGGCGTGGATATTTTAAGGAATAAAAATTCAAGGACCGAATCAGGCGTGGATATTTTAAAAAATAAAAATTCAAATAAATGTTTTTCCATGACCCTCAAGGCGTGGTTTTTTTTCAAATAAATGTTTTTCCATGGCGAACAAGGCGTAGGATTTTCAAATAAAGGCGTAGGTTTGCAAATAAGGCGTAGGTTTGTCAAATAAATATTTTTCAGGGATGACTAAATTGTTGATTTTTTAAATAACTTGTTGGTCCTTTAGATAATATTGTTTAAAAATCCTCACCTAGGGTCCTTTAGAAAATATTCTTAAAAATTCCACGCCCAAGGTGCTTTAGACACTATTCCTTAAAAATCCACGCCTATGGCCCTTTAAAAATATTCTTTCAAAATTCCCGCATATGGTCCTTTAGATAATATTTTTTCCACTTTCATTGTTCGGATGGTCCTTTAGAAAATATTCTTTTAAAAAATCACGCCTATATTCTTTAAAAATCGATAGTTCGGATGAGTGTTTAGAAAATATTCTTTAACATTCCGGGCTTATATTTCGAATGAGCATTTAAAAAGTATAAAAAAATTCTCGAAATAGTATTTATTCATGAACCCACCTGCATTCATGACGCAACATTAAATCCGAATGACTAACAAATTAATTAAAAAAAATCAATCTGCTAATCTCTGCTAATCAATCGGCATTACATGACTGGTTTTAAATAATTAATTAAAAATCATTTAAGTAGCAAAAACAAAACGTGAAGTGTTGTAACATGGATGTTGGCGACAGCTGTCGAGGCTCGAGTGACAACAGCAGCAGCAACAACAACGGTAGAAGTAAGATGGAAAACAATTTGAATTAGCGGCTTCACTCAACAATTTGTATTCAGTTTTAATTTCATGCATCATTGGTTTTAAAATTAACATGGTCATAATCATTGTGATGATCCTGCTGATGATGATGATTCCGATGAGAGGAGGCGGAGGAGCAGCACGACTGCTGTTAGTCAAATGTAACTGGCCGACAGGGGCAAGGCCGTTCCTTGTGATGTGTCAACATTAGTGGAAGCATATGTCGCAATTGAAATTTGTATTCTCTAACTTAGCTGTCACATGCAGATATTACAGCAACAACAACAACAAATCTGATGCAGTAAAAATAGCCATGCCCAGAGTCAAATGGACAGAGAGACACATAGACATACAGATGGATGGCGGGTCTGGATAGTTCGTCATACTGATTTGTATACGTTAAATGTTTATTGCCTGCAGAATAAATGTGTCATAAATATTGCTTTTCTCACTAGCCAACACATACACCCACACACACACCCTCAATCACACGCTCTGACTCTCTGGTATCCATTGATGACTTCCTTCTGGGCGATGATAACACTGCTGCTGCCAACCATCCAATGGTTGATGGTGTTTGGTTTTCGGTTTCCGACTGTATAGCTCGCTGGCTTGTTTGGATCACTCACACGCACTCACTCACTCACATGCACATATCTTATCTAGCTATTCATAAATATTGTTTCAACTGTTGTTGGGCAGCCCCAAAAGGTCATTTGTCTTGTGCAGCATTGTTTAGACCTTTTCGTGAAAATAAAAGCATGCAAAAGGAGCACGGGTGGCGAAGAGGTGAGGTGAGGTGTCATGGAAATAACACTAAACAAGTGAATAACCTGCAACAACAACAATATCTGAGGATAAAGAACATAAAACACATGTCCTGCTAAGCAACGACAACAATAATGCTACATATTAATAGTGACACGTACACTCATTCTTACATGCACATATACGCACCAACACACACATTCGCACTTAGGCCGTGAGCACTGCAATTGTAATGCTTAGAATAATTGAAAAAGAAGGAACAACAACAACAACAAAAATGTCCAACAATCCTCTAAGAAGCCAAAAACACAAAAACATAGAATTTGCTAAAATTCGCACGAAGAGAGTTAATCGCACGAAGTGGTAAACTGGCGAACGAACGAAGCAAATCAAGCAAAGCTTTAAATGGCCTAAACCCCATAATCTCCGATTATATATTTTGTCTTTATTTGGCTGCAAGCATTGCCTTAAGGTGGAATTTGTTGTTGTTGTTGTAGCAGCCCTATTGCTTTTACACAATGGGCTGAGGTGACAGACGTTGGCCGAGTAAGACTCGGGTCGTTTCGGATCGTAGACCCCTCTGTCGTGGAAACAGGAATTTGTGGGGAAGGGAGGTGAAAAGGGTGGGGAATAACAATGGTTATAACAAAAATGTGAAAAAATTTTAGGCGTGGATTTCTAAAGAATATTTTCTCAAGGACTGTCCGAACTATAGGCGTGGATTTTAAAAAAATATTTTCTAAAGGGCCATCCGAACTATAGGCGTGGATTTTTAAAGAATATTTTCTAAAGGACCATCCGAACTATAGGCGTGGATTTTTAAAGAATATTTTCTAAAGGACCATCCGAACTATAGGCGTGGATTTTTAAAGAATATTTTCTAAAGGACCATCCGAACTATAGGCGTGGATTTTTAAAGAATATTTTCTAAAGGACCATCCGAACTATAGGCGTGGATTTTTAAAGAATATTTTCTAAAGGACCATCCGAACTATAGGCGTGGATTTTTAAAGAATATTTTCTAAAGGACCATCCGAACTATAGGCGTGTATTTTTAAAGAATATTTTCTAACGGACTATTACAGCCTTAGGCGTGGATTTTTAAAGAATATTTTCTAAAGGACCATCCGAACTATAGGCGTGGATTTTTAAAGAATATTTTCTAAAGACCATACAAGGCGTGGAGTTCTTAAAGAATATTTTCTAAAGGACCATCGAAGGCATGGAGTTTTTTAAAAGGATATTTTCTAAAGGACCATCCGACCAATAGGCGTGGATTTTTAAAGGATATTTTCTAAATGACTACCTTACTTTTTAAATAATCATCTTTAGTTCATAGAATTTCCATACATTTTTTCTAGTCAGAAGACCAAAGAATTGAATTAAAAAAATAAACAAAACAAAATGAAAGTAATGACTGAATGCATAACACAAATGACCAAATTTTCGCTTAATAAAATGCACTCAACATTAAGCTTATTACAACAAGAATAACAACAAAATACGTTACAAAAACACACACACAACTAACTGAAACGAGCGTCCTAATACCAAATAACAACATTTAAAATTCAACTCGAGGAAGGTGGGGAAGAAATGAACGTACTTGTTAATGTTCGGTCACACAGAAAAGGAACGTTCGTCAATGCATAACCGACAGGACAAGTCCATCGTTAACATGGACGGAATTATTTTGTTTCTGCCCAGCACTTTTTATTTGGGAATCATGGTTTGGTCATTTTAAATCAGTTACCCTGTAATTCGACAAACAATGTTGAATAAGGAGGTTTCTTTTGACGTTTGTGACAATTCTGAGGGGTAGGAGGGAGCGGGGAAATGCTTTACATTTTTTATGACTCGTCACACAATTTCAACACCTTGTTTTAACGAGCTTTTATGCCCTACATCAAATGGTTGTTTTATTTCCGAAAATTTAGTTTTTTAAATTAGGACGAATAGAATTTTTCTAGGAAAAATAAATATTTCCTATAGTGTCAACATAGGCTTCACCAAACTGTGGTACAGGATATTATGTCTTTGTGCATATGTTTGTAACCGGCAAAAGGAATCGAGATAGACCCATGGTTCCTTTTGAAAATATGCATAGAATTACTTTCTGAGTCCAACAATGTATTTTTGTGAACAAACTACAGGTCGCATTTATAATCCGATTTGGATGAAATTTGGTACGGTTCATTTATTTGGCCCAAGGACGACCCCTATTGAAATTGAAGAAAATCGGTTCAGATTTAGATATAGCTCCAATATATAATTTCGTCCGATTTTATGTGAATGATGCACCAAACTTCCAATATTTGTCCGATCGGCACAAAAATTTGCGCAGAGTTCTTATTTAGGTCCAGACTGATGTCTGCGAAGTTTTGTTAAAATCGGTTCAGATTTAGATATAGCTTCCATATATACTGACTACAGACTGATGTCTGCAAAGTTTTGTTAAAATCGGTGCAGATTTAGATATAGCTCCCATATATTGTTTCGTCTGATTTTATGTGAATGATACACCACATCACCAATATTTGTCCGATAGGCATCGATGTCTGCCCGTTTGACATGCAATTTATCATTGATTTCAGAATGGTATACGTATGGGATTTCTTCAATTTGTTCAAATATCTATCTCGATAGCACATTTAATTTCGCCCGATTCCATCTCAATGGTCCTCCAAAGACTCTATGTCTGTTCTATCTACAGTATATTGTAGATATTAACATCTCTTGTATGTATCCGTCCGGCTTTTGAACTTTCCTTACTGGTTTTGAATTTTTTAGGGGTCAAAATTAGGCGTGGATTTTTTTAAATTTTTGTTAAAGTTTCAAAATTTTGGCGGATTTTGGTAAAGGGTCAAAATAGTCGTGGATTTTTTTAAACTATTTATAAAGGGTCAAAATAGGCGTGGATTAAAAAAACTATTTGAACAAAATTTTACATATGACAAGTTTATTCAGCAAGGTCGAAAAGAGTGTGGCTGAATAGGAGTTTTCAATAAGAAAACACTTTCCACTTTGGCTATGTAGGAATTTTTCCCTAACAAACCACCATTCAGCTTGGCTGAATATCGATTTATAAGCTGACTGCTTGCTTTCAATTGTGACGAAATATTTGCATGGTGTAGAGTAAACCAAATTTCTATTCCAACCAATTAAAGCAAACGTTCTATTTGCGTCTATTTTTGTTGCCCCCTATTTATTCTTTGCCTTCCGAGTAAAAATTGTAATAAAACGTGTCTCCTTCCACACCTTACAATTATCAGCATTACCACCAGTCATGACATTACTGTCATTATCTGTACTGGACACAGCAAGCCAAGAAGGTAGATGGAGGAGGAGACATTAAGACGTCTTAACAAGAAAACATGCAGGCTCGTTGGTCGTCAAGCAAGCCAGCAAGTAATCAGTCTGTCTGTCCATCATCATTCTAACGGTGACACAGCCTTGTCGTCAACACTGATGATGGATAATAATATGGCTATCACAATATTACACGGCTTTAAGAATTATAACGGAATAACTGTCGCAATACCGATTTAATTAAAGGCATTACTTGGCGAGCTGCATGAGTTCGGTTCGTTTTGAGGACCAGAAGAGGGTGCGGCAGAAGGGGTTGCCTTAGAAGAGACTTTGGCTGGCAAACTTTGTGGTGGCTTTGCCTGGCAGTTGGCTTGCATGGTGCGTGGCTTTAGCTAAAGGTACCGTATACCAGCCATCCTGCCGCACGAGGAACCCTGCTGCATGTCATGCCATGCTTTTGGTAATACCACTTTACCGTTCAACGCCGCCACCGCCACATCTACATAATTATAATGGCCGGAAATTATTATGTCTGCGCTAAATTTTTGCTCCTTTTATAGCTCACCACCACAGGCAGAACAAAAAACTTTGCAAGGATGGGGTGGAATGGGTGACTGCAAAGGGCTGCATTGGGTAGGCCCTGATGAGATGAGTGTGGCAGTAAGGCACCAGCGAATATGGCTGGAAGATTAGTTGGCAAGAAATTTATGTAGCTTCCAATGTCCTCGCTGTGTGTGAGCTTTTTCGGTTATTTAGCGGATTTCTTGGAAACAAGAAGTATGAAAGAACTGAAAAGAAGAACAAAAAAATAAAACTTAACCTGCCTGTTTCAAAAAATATATGGGAAGGTTTCTCTTGTCGTCCTTGTGAGCTCTTTGCTGTAGGCATAATGGGTTATAGGTTGAGATGTGCAGGACGCGGGGTTACCCCGCTCCTTTTAGCCTACTAATAACATAATTTGCCAAATACCAAGGCTGTGTAAACTTTGTGGTTGTTGTTCGTGCTGGTTTTTTGTTCTTGCTCGGGCTTGTTTATGCTGTTGTATTTTAAAAATTGAGCATTTCCGGTAACCGCAACATCCGCTGCCATATACGCTCATGGAGGCTGCTTGTGGAGGGTCCCGAAAAATAAACGCCGAAAAACAGAAACCCCAAAAATTATTTCTAGCGTATCATTTAATTTGTTCAACATCCGTGAGAGTTCAAATCGAAATTTCCTTTTTCTACAACGTAGAAGATGGCAATAAATGTTCTTGGGGACAGAATAGAGGAGGACAATTAAAACAATATAAAGAAGAAATAATATTAATGATAATTAACAAGGATCAATAGAAGTGCGCGGGGGTTTTCTTTGAGAATATGTTTCTAAAAACCATAGGCGTTGATTTTTTCAAGGATTTTTTAAAAATATTTTCAAAGGGCTATACAACAAGTGGATTTAAAAAACAAGTGAAAAAGCGTTAAGTTCGGCCGGGCTGAACTATGGATACCCTCCACCCTAGTTATACTGACAGATACATGCAATGAAAATATAGGGAACATACAAAAACGTGGGCATATACCAATAATTCTACAAACCGATTTATGTAAACCATTATGTACACTAAATATAAACTTCAGCAATTTGTAATGGGAATTTTTCCTAAAATCTGTAAGATCCAAAAAGTGGACTGATACTGATAACGCATGGTAGAGGATAAAATCCTTAAACTACTGTAATTTAGATTACAAAGTTATATGAGGCTATGCCTAAAGGGGGACCAATATTGATTACATAGTGTAGGAAATAGTGAATACTTGGGGATATCATTCTATGGGGGCTATACCTAATTAATGACTGGTATATGCCAATTTTGAACCCAATATTTTAATTGTTTATCTCAATTCCTTCCTCCAGGAGGTATAACTATATTGAGGAGATGCATAAATGTCTGCCGATATATTTCATTATCGTCATGTTTTAGTTTTTTTATCACAATACCTTTAGAAGGCGGAATGCGTGCAACAGATGGCTAAATAGTCTTTGTAGGGTAAAAGTTTACTATTCCCCGTAACGACTACCGCAACACAAGGAACAAATCATATAACTATTTTATTATAAAAAAGGGGTTATATGGGGACTACCCCTAAAAAGGGGTGAATATTAATAGTTTTTGGCGAATTAGGTTGAAAAACGCGCTCAAGAACCTCAAAATATCGTAAATTGGGGGTGCCCTTATATAGGGGCTACCCGAAAAAATTGACCTATATTTATAATTTTTTGTGGAGAGATTTGCTACTCAATAAGAACTCAAATTACTAAATTAAAGCCAATTCGGTAAAAAAATCCGGTCAAAACCCCCCAAAAACTGGAAATTGGGAGGTACCCTTATATGAAGGCTACCAGAAAAAGTGGACCTATATTTTTAATATTTAGTGGGGAAATTTGGTACCCAATAAGAACCCAATGTACAAAATTTCAGGAATTCGGTTAAAACCCGCGCTCAGGAACCCTAAAATACCGAAAATTGGGAGGTACCCTTATATGGGGTCTACCCGAAAAAATTGACCTATATTTATAATTTTTTGTATAGAGATTTGCTACCCAATAACAACTCAAAGTACCGAAATTCAGCGAATTTGGTAGAAAAATGCGATCAAACCCCCCAAAATACCGCAAAATTGGGGGTACTCTTATATGGGGGCTAACCGAAAATATGGAAATATATTTATAATTTTTAGTGGAGAGATTTGCTACCCAATAAGAACTCAATGTACCAAATATCAGCGAATTCAGTTGCAAAACGCGCACAAGAACCAAAATACCGAAAATTGGGGGGTACTCTTATATGGGAGCTATGCCTAAACGTGTACCGATAAAGCCCATCTTCGAACTTGACCTGCCTACAGACAAAAGACGACACTATGCAAAATTTTGGCTATCTATCTCAATTCGTTTAGACACTAGAGTGATTACAACAGAAAGACGGACAGACAGACGGACATGACTATATCGTCATAAAATTTTACGCTGATCAAGAATATATATACTTTATAGGGTCGGAAATGATTATTTCGATGAGTTACAAACAAAAAAACAATATTAATATACCCTCCATACTATGGTGGAGGGTATAAAAAGTCTATAGAAGGCGTGATCTTAGACTGTGTGGATTTTTTTTAGAATTTTTTAAGGGTCTATAGAGGGCGTGGATTTTCATAAAAAAATATTATTAGGGGTCTATAGAAGGCGTGAATTTTTAAAAACATTTAAGTGTCTATAGTAGGCGTGGATTTATATATATATATTTTTAAAGGTCTATAAAAGGTGTGGAATTTTTTTTAAAAATAGTTTTAATATTCTATGGAAGATGTGTATTTTTTACATTTTCAAGGTCTATGGAAGGCGAGAATAAAGGCCTATAGCAGTCTTGAATTCAAAAATATATACTTTTAAGGGTCTACAGAATGCGTGAAGGCCTATAGAAGGCCTGGATTGTTAAAATTATGTTTTTAAAGGACTATAGAAAAGGTGGATTTTAAAAAATATATATTTTTAAAGTCTTATAAAAGGGGTGGATTTAAAAAAATATATTTTTAAAGTCTTATAAAAGGCGTGGAATTTTTTTTTTAAATAGTTTTAATATTCTATGGAAGATGTGTATTTTTTACATTCTCAAGGTCTATGGCAGGCGAGAATAAAGGCCTATAACAGTCTTGAATTCAAAAATATATACTTTTAAGGGTCTACAGAATGCGTGAAGGTCTATAGAAGGCCTGGATTGTTAAAATTATGATTTTAAAGGACTATAGAAAGGGTGGATTTTAAAAAATTTATATTTTTAAAGACTTATAAAAGGCGTGGATCTAAACAAAAAATATTTTTCAAGGCCCACAGAAGCGTGGATTTAAACAAACGTGAAGGCCTGAATTGTGAAAATAATGTTTTTAAAGGCCTAGAGAAAGGTTGGATTTTTAAAAAATATTTTTTAAGGCTCATAGAAGCGTAGGTTTCAAAAAATATATTGAATTTAAAAAAATATTTTTAAAGTTTTTTTTTAACATATATTATAGTCTTTCAATATATATATATATATATATATTGTAACCAATTAATTTTTCCACATGTGTGCCTTTATTAAATTTAAATCTTAGACAAATTATTGCTTAACGTGTCGTTCGCAAACATGGTCTTCTTCTATTGTAACATTTAAAGTAATTAAGAAATCTTAACGTGTCACACAATAAATTGTGAAAACAAAAACTATTTTTATATAAATAAGTAATCTTATTAACTTTAAATCCTATGAAAACAAATGCCAATATCGATATAGTATGCAATATAATTAAATCAAGGACTAACGCCTACAAACCTATGTTTGTATGAATGAGTATGTTTGTGTGCGTGTATATTTATAACTGTGTATAACAAATGAGTTAGGTCATTTAGACATTGATTAATTGTTGAACATCGACAGAGAGACATATATACACATACAAACACACACACATATATACATATATATATATATAACGTAACAATGCTTATAACAATGTTATAAGTTATGGCATTGACCATAAATTTCAAAAAGTCCACAGATATAGACACACACAAGCACACACTTTTAGATCATATTTACAATGGCCAGATGCAATAATGAGAATGTGTGAGTGCGTGTGGTCTTGTATTTGAATGCGTTTGTCTCCTAAACAAATACAACGACACCGAAATAAACATAACGAACTAATTGTTGTAGTGAACTTGTAAGTTATTAATTTAAAAATGTGTCTAATTACAGGGAATATTCATCCTACCACCCTCCATCCTGCATCCCTTTTTATACCCTCCACCATAGTGTGGAGGGTATATTAATTTTGTTTTTCCGTTTGTAACACATTTCCGACCCTATAAAGTATATATATTTTTGATCAGCATAAAATTCTATGACGATATAGCCATGTCCGTCTGTCTTTTGTAATCACTCTAGTGTCTAAACGAATTGATATAGATCGCCAAAATTTTGCATAGAGTCGTCCTTTGTCTGCAGGCAGGTTAAGTTCGAAGATGGGCTTTATCGGTCCACGTTTAGGCATAGCTCCCATATAAGGGTACCCCCAATTTTCGGTATTTTCAGGTTCTTGAGCGCGTTTTTCATCCGAATTCGCTGAAATTCGGTACATTGGGTTCTTATTGGGTACCAAATTTCCCCACTAAAAATTATAAATATGGGTCAATTTTTTCGGATAGCCCCCATATAAGGGTACCTCCCAATTTTCGGTATTTTAGGGTTCCTGAGCGCGGGTTTCAACCGAATTCGCTGAAATTTTGTACATTGGGTTCTTATTGGGTACCAAATTTCCCCACTAAATATTAAAAATATAGGTCCACTTTTTCTGGTAGCCCCCATATAAGGGTACCTCCCAATTTCCAGTTTTTGGAGGGTTTTGACCGAATTTTTTCACCGAATTGGCTGTAATTTAGTAATTTCAGTTATTATTGGGTAGCAAATCTCGCCATAGAAAATTATAAATAGAAGTCAATTTTTTCGGGTAGTCCCCATATAAGGGTACCTGCAATTTTCGATATTTTGAGGATCTTGAGCGCGTTTTTAACCGAATTCGCTGAAATTTGGTATTTTGTAGTAACAAATCTCCCCACCAAAAATTATTAATATTCACCCCTTTTTAGGGCTAGTCCCCATATAACCCCCTTTTTTATAATAAAATAGTTATATGATTTGTTCCTTGTGTTGCGGTAGTCGTTACGGGGAATAGCAAACTTTTACCCTACAAAGACTATTTAGCCATCTGTTGCACGCATTCCGCCTTCTAAAGGTATTGTGATAAAAGAAACCTCAAACATGACGATAATGAAATATATCGGCAGACATTTATGCATCTCCTCAATATAGTGATACCTCCTGAAGGAAAGAATTGAGATAAACAATTAAAATATTGGGTTCAATATTGGCATATACCGGTCATTAATTAGGCATAGCCCTCATATAATGATATCCCCAAATATTCACCATTTTCCTACACTATGTAATCAATATTAGTCCCCGTTTAGGCATAGCCTCATATAACTTTGTAATCCAAATTACAGTAGTTTGAGGATTTTATACTCTACCATGCGTTATCAGTATCAGTCCACTTTTTGGATCTTGCAGATTTTAGGAAAAATCCCCATTAAAAATTGCTGAAGTTTGTATTTGGTGTACATAATGGTATACATAAATCGGTTTGTAGAATTATTGGTATATACCCACTTTTTGGTATGTTCCCTATATTTTCATTACATGTATCTGTCAGTATAACTATGGTGGAGGGTATCCAAAGTTCGGCCTGGCCGAACTTAACGCTTTTTCACTTGTTTATATTAAAATAGATATCTGATTTGTTCCGCATTTTGTGTTTTATTCTAAGACTCTGTTGTAATCATTGTGGAGGATAACGAGATAAAAACTAGAACTTATTGTTCGATAATGAACTTTATATGAACATTAGCCCGCATTTAGGCCTAGCCCCCATATAATGTATATCCGTACTCAATTAGGCATAGCACCTCATATAATGATAACTACAAATGTTCGGTAATTCCAACACGATGTAATCAATATTTACCCGTTAAGATATAGCCTCCAGCGACGTACTCATACACTTTTTTCTGCAATACCAATATTCATATTGAAACAGTAGCTTCCACAATCTGTTGTTTGTAAAAATGTCTGTATAGATCCATGTTTTGGTATGGTGCCTATATTTTCATTTCAAATACCTGTCTGTATACCTATGGTGGAGAGTATACAAAGTTCGGCCCGGCTTTTTCACTTATTACTTCTTACCTTTCAAATACAGATAAGTCATTGCTGTGGCCACCCTCTTCGACTTCCTTTTCCGTTTGACTTTTTTGTGTTCATTCATTCAAACTAATGAATTGTTTTTAAATGCTGTAAATCGGGAACAATTCCTCATTGTCTCACTCGGCATGAACCATTTAGCTCCATCTTTAAAACGACGCCCACCTCCTTCCCCCATTACCTAGTTGTAGTCGGTTCCATTGAGTTGTTTATCTATGTTGGAATCCTTGTAACAATTTCGATTAGGGTTTTGCGTTTTGTTTTCTGCATAATAAAGCAACGAACAAAAAAATAGTCCGATTAAACTACAGGCAAATTGAAAAACTAAACAGAAAACAACAACAACATGAAGAAGAATAATAGCAGCAGAAGCAACTGCAGCAGCAACAACAACGACGATAACAATCAAAAGATGTAAATAAATTCAATTGTGTACAATTGAAATTGATTATACCATCTTTAAGTTTTAATGCTAAAACAAATGCTTTTGTTCGAACGTCAGAAGCCGATAACTGAAGCTCCGTTGAAACCGGTATCCTGGTTGGCTGGCGGACTGGCAGAGAGTCATAGCTTAGCAAATAGACTAACTTGTAGGCAGGTCGTGATAATTGAAATCATAGCTACGTTTACTCCTTCCATTCTTTGGCAATGTATATAAGGAAATAATTCAAAGCACTAACACATACACATATACTGACACACATATTCATCCATCCAAACAACCAATGATCCAAAGAAACAAATGTTCAGATTAAATGCCAAGTGATAACAGACTACAGGTATTAAATAACAAATAACCCAAAGTAAAATGCACTCAAAGAAATTTTTGGGGCGAAGGGAGATGGTATTAAACAAAGATCTCGTTTCCCTACATTTCATAAATTGACAATGAAAAAATAGTTTTTAAAAAAATCTTTACAAAATCAACTCTTTTGGAAGGCCGCTAGAAATATTCGTAAAAAATAAATGCCTATAGTTAGTCCTTCAAAATATTCTCCATTCAAATTCAAATTCATCATTCCCTACTGAAAATTATAAACATTGAATCAATTTTTATAGGTAGCGGTACATCCCAAATTTTGAGTTCGAATTGTATGTCAAATCTTCCTACCAAAATTATTAATAATGCCGAAGGTTCAGGATAATCCCATATAAAGTAACCGCCATTCCGTATTCTGTAGACATTTCTCGGTTCTCATTAGGTAGAGAATTTTCTACGGCTATCATGGACCCTTAAATTATGCATAACCAGTAAGGAAAGTAGTAAAGTCGGACTGGGCCGACTATATGATACCCTTCACAAGTTTGGGTATTTTCGACATATTTATCCTAACAGACGTTGCGTGTTTCAGGAAAACTTGCCAGAGAATACATTAAATAACTTCAGTACGTTGTGTCAATCGGTCGAGCTATGGATATTTTCACAAAGCTTAGCAACATCATCCTAGACTAAATTCAGTACCCTATACTATAATTCGTGCAAATCGAAAGATATATAGCGAATTTGGTGTACCATTTTCATAAAATCGAACGAAAATAAATATATATATAAAGCTTTATGTAAATCTGAACCTATTTTCACGAAACTTAGCACACGTTATTCTAGACTTAATTCAGCACAAATTTTGTCCAAATCGAATGATTTTCAGAGACTTTGGTGCTCCATTTACATAAAATCAGACGAAAATAGATTTTCATGAAACTTAGCACACGTCATTCTAACCCTAATTCAATACGCTATGCCAAAATTAATGCAAATCGAATGATTTTCAGGGACTTTGGTGCACCAATTACATAAAATCGGACGAAAATATATATGGGAGCTATATCTAAATCTGAACCGATTTTCACGAAACTTAGCACACGTCATTCTAGTCCTAATTAAATACGCTAAGCTAAAATTCGTGCAAATCAAATGATTTTCAGGGACTTTGGTGCACCATTTACCTAAAATCGGACGAAAATGTATATTGGAGCTATATCTAAATCTGAACCGATTTTCACGAAATTTAACACACATCTTTCTAGACTTAATTCAGTACACTATGCCAAATTTCGCGCAAATCTAAATGTATATAGGGACTTTGGTGCATCATTTACCTAAAATCGGACGAAAATGTATATGGGAGCTATATCTAAATCTGAACTGATTCCAACAAAACTCCGCACACATAAGCATGGACCTTATTCAGTGCGCTGTGCAAAATATTGGGAGTTTGGTGCATCATTTACATAAAATCGGACGAAACTATATATGGGAGCTATATCGAAATCTGGACCGATTTTCTCGAAACTTAGTAGACATCATTCTAGGCTCAATTTAGTACGTTATGCTAAATTTCGTGCAAATCGAAAGATATATAGGGACTTTGGGGCACCATTTACATGTAATCGGAAGAAACTATATATGGGAACTATATCTAAATCTGGACCGATTTTCACGAAACTTGGCAGACATCACTCTAGGCTTAATTCAGTACGTTATACCAAATTTCGTGGAAATCAAAAGATATATAGGGACTTTGGGGCACCATTTACATGAAATCGGACGAAACTATATATGGGAGCTATATCTAAATCTGGACCGATTTTCACGAAACTTGGCAGACATCATTCTAAACCTAAATGATTAGGCTGTACCAAATTTCGTGCAAATCGAAAGATATTTAGGGGCCGTTTACATTAAATCGGTTAAATATATATATGGGAGCTATATCTAAATCTGAACCGATTTTTCCCAATTTCAATAGGGTTCGTCCTTGGGCCGAATAAGTGACCTATGCCAAATTTCATCCAATTCGGATCATAAATGCGACCTGTACTTTGTTTACAATTTAACATGGACAGACAGACGGACAGACGGACGGACGGACGGACATGCATAATTCGACTTAGAAAGTGATTCTATGCATATTCTCAAAAGGAACAATGTGTCTATCTCGTTTCCTTTTACCTGTTACAAACATATGCACAAAGACATAATACCCTGTACCACTGTGTGGTGAAGGGTATAAACATACAAATGTTATCCTTACGCAAGACATACTCATTAGCAATTGTAGATATTTTTCTGAATATCAGTTTATTTGGCTGGCAAGCTGACTGGGCTGTTGGTCGGTTGAAAAAATGCTGCTGTTATTGACACACTTTTTGATTTCTACATCCTCATCGTCGTCCTGCACGCACTCAGGCAAACAACAGCAGCATCTGTGCAAATAAATATGAATCTCGGTGCGAATTCGAATGCCAATGCGAATCCGTATGCGTTTGCAATTTCTACAGCTCAGCTTGACTCGAATCTTGAGAAGCAACACACGAAGCCTACCAACGTTTTTGCTCCTCTACTACACCATCGACGAAACGGAAAAAATAAAAGTAAGCCTTGCTCAGGATAGAGAACTAGAAACCAACATAACTTGAATGCATTCAGTCAATGTTAACGAGGCTAATCAAGGACACGGCATGGCACAATTCATATAAAATCCTAGCACACAACTATTTGTCGGAATTCAAAACCACACACTGTTGCAGACTGTAGGAAATTATAATAATAATTAAATATGTAAGCGTGTGAAGGCATGCGTAACTAATAAGTTTTGGTTAAACGCACATACAAACACACTCAAATACATACACGTACACATGAACTCTCACGTACAATCATTTAGTGTTTGGAGTTGAATAAATAAAACACAAAGACCCCAAGAATTTATTTTTATTGGTTTTGTTGATGGGAACGATGAAACGTCAGGACAAACAATAATGAGAATGCCATTCGCCACCGATAATATTGTCAGCAGGTAATTAGGTGAATTGTTAATCAATTATAGGAGTGGGAGCTGAATTACAGTAGGGATGAGATAAATTAAATAAAATTTAACTACGAAGGCCTATCAAGATTTAATGAAAATTATGTGAAAGGGCTGTAACAGGTGGGGATCTTCAATGAATAATTTTTTAAGTATCCAAACAGGCTTGGATTTTTTAAAGAAATTTTTAAGGACCCAATCCTTCGTGGATTTTTTTAAAGAATATTTTATAAAGGACCCAAAAAGGCGTGGATTTTTTTAGGGACAAAATGAGACATGGGGTTTTTAAAAAATATTTAATGTCCAAATATAGGCGTGGATTTTTTTCAAAAACATTTTTAAGGACTAACTGTAGGCATGGATTTAAAGAATATTTTAAGGACCAAAAAAGCAAACCCCATACTCGGTTTACAAAAAATTCAATTTTGTATTTCGATCTAATTCGAACCTACACTAATTCAAGAATGTTCCTATACATTTTCAAATGAAAATCATTACAATTTTTGAAGATATAGCCGATTTATTGTGTTAGCATCAAGTGACAGCAAGAGGGCTTCTCAAACTTTAAAAGCGTTTTTCTCCAAACAGCGTTTTTGCGAATGGCGGGCACGATAACTCAAAAACTAATAAACCAATCGATTTCAAATTTTGTGACATTTCTCTGTGAGTGTATAGCTATCGTATGAACTAGGATAAATCCAACCGGTGAAGATCTTCCTTATTATACCCTTCTCCACACTGTGGTACAGGGTATTATATCTATGTGCATATGTTTGTAACAGGCAAAAGGAAACGAGATAGACACATGGTTCCTTTTGAGAATATGCATAGAATCACTTTCTTAGTCGATTTATGCATGTCCGTCCGTCTGTCCGTCTGTAGATGTTAAATTGTAAGCAAAGTACAGGTCGCATTTATGATCCGATTTGGATGAAATTTTGCAGAAGTCACTTATATAACCCAAGGACGAACCCCCATTGAAATTGGAAAAAATCGGTTCCAATTTAGATATAGCTCCCATATATATTTTCGTCCGATTTAAGGTAAAAGGGTCACCAAAGTCCCTCTATATCTTTCGATTTGTACAAAATTCGCCACAGAGTATTAAATGAGGTCCCGAATGATGTGTGCCAAGTTTCGAGAAAATCGGTCCAGATTTAGATATAGCTCCCATATATAGTTTCGTCCGATTTAAGGTAAATGATGCACCAAATATCCTATATTCCTTTCGATTTGCTTGAAATTTGCCACAGCGTACTGAAATAGGTCTAGAATGATATGTGCTAAAATTCGTGAAAATCTGTCCAGATTTAGATATAGCTCCCATATATTTTTCGTCCGATTTAAGGTAAATGGGGCACCAAAGTCCCTATATATCATTCGATTCAAGAAATTTGCACGAAATTTGGCACAGTTCAGATTCAGATATAGCTTCCATATTTAGTTTTGTCCGATTCGTAATGAATTAGGTGTAGAATGATGTGTGTTAAATTTCCTGAAAATCGGTTCAGATTTACATATAGCTCCCATATATAATTAGGTCCGATTTAATGTAAATGGTGCAAAGTCCCTATATATCTTTCGATTTGCACGAAATTTGGCACAGCGTAATGAATTAGGTCTAGAATGGTGTGTGTTAAGTTTCCTGAAAATCGCTTCAGATTTAGATATAGCTTCTATATCTGACCAAATGTCAGTATCGGTTGCAGAATGACATATTTATGGATCCAATTTCATGTTACTGGTTCTTTAAAAATGCGACGTCTGTTAGGATTCATCTGTTGAATATACGCAAAGTGATGAAGGGTATCATATAGTCATATCATATATATCATAGAGTTTTTTAACTAAGTTTGTGGTCAAAAATAGGCAATTAAAAAAAAAATCCAAGTTCCGCCATTTTGTTAATTTTTTTGTCAATAATGCTAGTTCATACGAGAGTCAGACATGTACTCTTTCTAACACCGTTAAAATTTTCGAATTTCGATGTTCCAGTGAGGAGTTATCATGCCCGCCATCAAAAATAAGGACTTTTCTTAATCACAAAAAACAACACCAAAACAACAACATATGTGCAAAGTTACAAACCTTAACAAACATTGGTAATCATTTACCAGCCCATTTAAAATCTTAAAGATAAAAAAATCGAGAATGGGGTGGTTCCCTTAAGTACCTTCCATAAATGTGGATTTTTTAAAAAAATATTACGAATGGCCAAATATATTTTAATTTGCCAACTCTGAAAACTACTGTGTAATATTATTTTACCCCACCAATTCAAAATATATCGGCAATCATATTTAAGTTTTCCATTAAAATTTTTTATCTGCCGTAATTAAATTTTAATTACAGCCCCGTCTGTTATTTATCATCGAACCCCGTTATTTTGTTATTGATTACGAAAGAAAATAGCTTGTGGAACAGACATGTTTTAGTTGTTGTTTTTAAATCTTAAATCAACCACCTATTACGCTACCTCCCCCATCATGATAGATATCGACAGATTATAATTATGAATTACAGTATCAAAAAAACAAAAAAAAAACGTTCACGCAACAACTTGCTGTAATAAATTACAACAACTGTTTAACAGGAGTCATTATTACCCAAGGAATCTATTAACAAATAACGGTGATCTGTTGTTTGAGACGGAGACAGAGGCAGAAGCATTGACGGCGGAAAGGCTACAACTCCTATTTTAGCTTCTTCTTCGTCGTGGTCGTATTTTCCTCAATAACAACAACAACAACGAAGACGACATAGATGATGACGAGGGATTACATGTTGACTAACATCGTTGCTATTAATTTGTCTCAGAGCCTTACGAATAGCAGAGCACATGACACTTCACCACAACACAGCCGCTATGCCCACTTCCTCCTCCCGAAAGGTAGTTTGTCAGATGTCTATGTGGTTGTGGCTAAAAGTTTTATCAGAAAAAAAAACAATTTTCTATTTTGTTTTGTTTTTTTACTTTTCTAGAGAGAACATATTAAAAAAACCAGTGAGCGGAGCAGTATAGTCGGACTGGGCCGACCATACGATACCCTACACAACTACCACGGAACTCTAACTTTCTGCCGACGTGGGCAATATTTCGTGATAGTTGCACCCTCTTGCCCGATTAAAGATCGACAGCACCTCTTCCTTACACTAACATATTTTCCGAATATTCCCAATATTGAGTACAATCCTTCAAATACTTGTCCAGATTCCCTTCACCGTGGATTGTGTTGTGATGTTCGGATTATAATTGTGGCCTACAGATCGTCTCGAAAAAAACATAAAAAAATAAGTTTTCGGTCCACTGCATCCCAAAATGTTGATCTGATCATCACCAAAAATTATAGCCGATATCCCTGACCATACCTGGATCCTCATTGAACATTTCAAAGCAACCAGCGATATATTTCCGCCCTCTAGTGTGGTGATGGGTTACTAAATAATGTCTGAATACATAAGCACCTGTAAATATTTAAGTGTAACTCCCACATCTGAGTACATACGACCATATAATTGGTACCAATTTAAAGGTCAACCACTCCTCTTGAACACACTATAAACTTCTCGGGCATTGGTCCTTCAGGGGCAAATATATACGCCATAGAATACAAATTTTGTCATTTTCACACAAAAGTCAGGGTTCATCTGACCGGCTAAATATTGACCGATCTGACATGCTTATGCTTTGGCCCGATCCCCTTCTCGCGGTGTTTGGGCCATAATTGCCGCCTCAGGAGCGACCAGAAAAACCGACAAAAATAAAGTTTTTGGTCCATTCATCCCCTAAATATTAACCGATCTTTTGCAAAAACAATAGGGGTCTTCATTTGCCAGAACCCATTCTACATGCAAAATTTCGTGTCGATTGGTCCATAACTGTGGCCTGTATCGTGTTTACAAATTATAGTGGACAGACGGACGGACGGACGGACGGACTAGATCTAGATCGAGATATGACGATCTGTATACTTAAAGGTGGGTCTAGGACCAATATTTCGCGGCGTTACAAACTTTTGGAGCTGCACAAAGCTATAATACCCTGACAACATAGATGTGTAAGGTATAAAAACCCCAGCTGTGTTCGTCCTTTAAAAAAATATATTAAAATATTTTTAAAAACCCACGCCTATGTGGATAGTCCTTTAAAAATATTTTAAAAAATCTACGCCTATGTGGATAGTCCTTTAAAAGTATTTGAACCGCTAAATTTTGGATAGTCCTTTAATGGTATTTGAACCGCTAAATCTTGGATAGTCCTTTAAAAGTATTTTAAAAAAATTCACGCCTATGTGGATAGCCCTTTAAAAGTATTTTAAAAAATTCACGCCTATGTGGATAGTCCTTTAAAAGTATTTTTAAAAAATCCACGCCTATGTGTGTGGTGAAGGGTATAAAAACACACGAATTAAAAAATTATTTCTTCCCGTGTATTTGCTGAAATCGACTGATTATGGCAACTGATCAGAAACATGCACATTCACTTATACCAGCTCACTCACATTTCCATATCTCCACCCCGCCCCGCAAGTCACCTACATAGGTTGCACTTTGTTTTAGGATACCCCCGGTAATAAGAACATGACGCATCTTCTTCTTCTCCATAGGCACGATGTGCATTCACTTTGCTCATAAATATATATTCAGTATACAAGTGGCTGTATGTGTGTGAGTGCCGGTAGATGAATGGATGGATGGGTGGGTGTTTTGTCTGGGAGGACTGTGATATATGTGTTCGTGTGTAGCGCTCGTTTATACGCCTGGTATGTTTGTTTGGTTATGGGTGGTTCTAGACAACCATTGTTTCCTTTTTCGTGAAAAAAATTTAACAAATTAATTGCACACTATAAATCGTGGTAAATTTTCAACGAAATAACTAGATCAAGGAGCTTTTCTCGGTGTGTGTGAGTGTGTGTAGGTGTGTGAGTGTTAACAATGCTGCTTGCATACCGCAACGCCACAATACCAGCCGACAAGACTGCTGGCAAGCAAGGCTGGTAAGCCCACCTTTTCTTGGGTCTTTTTATCAACTGCAAGATGAAGAAGACTAAAGAAGACAAGAGGCAATAAAGGAACCAACAAAACAGTGGTTTAGACAAATAAATCGGGTTTTAAAAATTTCTTTTTCGTGTGGATTTTTAGAAAATATTTTAAAGGTCTATGCACAGGCGTGGATTTTTTAAAGAATATTTTTTAATGTCTATTCACAGACGTGGATTTTTAAAGAATATTTTTTAAAGGTCTATGCACAAGCGTGGATTTTTAAAGAAATTTTTTAAAGGTCTATGCACAGGCGTGGATTTTTAAAGAAATTTTTTAAAGGTCTATGCACAGGAGTGTATTTTTAAACAATATTTTTAAAGGTCTATCCATACGCGTGGACTTTATACCCTTCACCACACTGTGGTACAGGGCATTATGTCTTTGTGCATATGTTTGTAACAGGCAAAGGAAACGAGATAGAAACATGGTTCCTTTTGAGAATATGTATAGAATCACTTTCTGAGTCGATTTATGCATGTCCGTCCGTCTGTCCGTCCTTCCGTCTATAGATGTTAAATTGTAAACACAGTACAAGTCGCATTAATAATCCGATTTGGATGAAATTTGGCACAAGTCACCTATTTTGCCCAAGGACGAATCCTATGGAAATTGGGAAAAATCGGTTCAGATTTAGATATAGCTCCCATATATAGATTCGTCCGATTTAAAGTAAAAGGGGCACCAAAGTCCCTCTATATCTTTCGATTGGCACGAAATTTGGCACAGAGTACTGAATTAGGTCCAGAATGATTTGTGCCAAGTTTCGAGAAAATCGGTTCAGATTTAGATATAGCTCCCATATATAGTTTCGTCGGATTTTAGGTAAATGGTGCACCAAAGTCCCTACATATCATTCGATTTGCATGACATTTGGCACAGAGTATTGAATTAGGTGCAGAATGATGTGTGCCAAGTTTCGAGAAAATCGGTTTAGATTTAGATATAGCTCCCATATATAGTTTCGTCCGATTTGAGGTAAATGGTGCACCAAAGTCTCTACATATCATTCGATTTGCATGAAATTTTACACAGAGTACTGAATTAGGTCCAGAATTATGTGTGCTAAGTTTCGTGAAAATCGGTCCAGATTTAGATATAGCTCCCATATATATTTTCGTCCGATTTATGGTAAATCGGTCTCCAATTTCCCTATATATCTTTCGATTTCCACGAAGTTTGGCATAAAGTACTGAATTACTTCAAGAATGACGTGTGCCAAGTTTCGTGAAAATCGGTCCAGATTTAGATATAACTCCCATATATATTTTCGTCCGATTTAAGGTAAATCGGTCTCCAAAGTCCCTATATATCTTTCGATTTGGACGAAGTTTGGCATAAAGTACTGAATTAGGTCAAGAATGACGTTAAGGTAAATGGGTCTCCAAAGTCCCTATATATCTTTCGATTTGCACGAAGGTTGCCATAGGGTACTGAATTGGATCCAGAATGATGTGTTAAAATCGTTTCAGATTTAGATATAGCTCCAATATATATTTTCGTCCGATTTAATGTAAATTGTCGACTTTACTACTTTCCTTACTGGTTAAAGATTTTTTTGTAAAGGTCTACTCATAGGCGTGGATTTTTAAAGAATATTTATTTTTTAAGAGCACTCACAGGTGTGGATTTTTTAAAGATATTTCGAATGCCCAACGAAGCTACGTTTTTATTAATTTATTAAGTCTGTTTTATCTGTTGAACATTTCTTTGTTATTGTGTTGTTTCTGCGATTGAATAATAAAAATATCCAATTGGAAACATTAATCTGACGAAGGTCATGGCATCACGTCACGGACTTAAAATAAATTCATTAATTTTTCAAAACACGCCAACCCATATCCACTGTGCCATATCACCCTACTAACTAACTATGGCTGCCTTCACTACAATGTCAGGTAGTAGACACCCAAAACACACAGCACATGCCAGCGTCATTTAACGTGCACGCCGTGTGCGAGTTACCCCCCATTGTTATGCGTTGAGTGTTAAATAAGAAACTTGAGGAGGCGATGATAGGTATAATTTATAAATTTGCTTCTGCTTGATTTTGGTTATTCGGTTCCGCTGCGCCATTCCACTTAATTCAGTCGGTATAGGGATATGGGAAGGTGGGTGTGTGTGTTTGGGTACATGTTTCTCTGCGTTTAATAAAAATCTGAATGCAAAGTTCGCTTAAAACTTATATGAGTGTTATTATTGTTCTTGTTGTTGGCAGTGGTGGTGATGGAATGGAGAGGTGCGGGAATATGTGGTTTTGTTGTGGGTAGATGTTGGGGTAGCTCTTCATTTTGCCTGTAGATGTAGAAAATTGTTATGGACAAGTAATTTAAAGGCTGCGTAAGTAGATATATATTTGTGTATCTGTGCGAAATCATTTGGATATGAGACGTGTGTATGGTCATACAAAATTTCTTAAAGTCAGGCACATTCACACAGGTTCTAGGGTATCTTTGGGCTCTCACCTTGTGTGTATGTGTGTGTGTGTGAATATCAAAATTTGTATATCTATCGACAAACTTCTCTTCTGTTTCTACATACAATATATTTTAACTGACACCTGAAATTGATAATACAACCTACAAAAGGTTGTTCATATGATAGGGTCTACTCTTCTAGGGATTACAAACCCGCACATACACACTCACACACACTCTGTTATCCAACACAAATGGGCTATGTACACTAAGTGCCAATAATAAATGTCAATCACTGCTACTGTTTGCATTTGTAGTTGTTGTTATTTGTTTACTTCTTTTTTTCTCAAGAATATTGTTCGCATTTTTAAGAATATTTGGCTATGATGACAGTTGATGTTGGCATGCAAGGAGTAAAGGGTGAACCATAAAATATGTAATTTAAGGCGCGCAATTTTTTTTCTCGTATAATATTTATGAAATGTTAAGAGCTGTTAGCTAATAAGGAGGCCTGGAAGAACGGAAGATGACAGAATAAAGGAAAGGGGAAAGGACTAGCAGTTTGAAGATTTTTAAAGAATATTTTCTCAAGGACCAGCAAGGCGTGGATTTTTAAAGAATATTTTCTGAAGGACCTCAAGGATTTAGGTGTGGGTTTTTAAACGTATATTTTCTAAAGGACCCAATCAGACATGTATTTTAAAGAATATTTTCTAACGGACCAATCAGACGTGGGTTATTAAGCAATATTTTCTAAAGAACTTGCAAGGATATAGGCCTGGATTTTTAAAAATATTTTCTAAAGGACCTGCAAGGTTATAGGCGTGATTTTTTCATAATATTTTCTAAAGGACCTGCAAGGTTATAGGCGTGGATTTTTAATAATATTTTCTAAAGGACACAACTAGGCCCGGATTCTAAAAGAATATAGTCTAAAAAACCCAACGAGGCGTGGATTTTAAAATAATATTTTCTGAAGGATCACTTAGGACTTAGGCGTAGATTTTAAAAGAATATTTTCTGAAGGATCACTTAGGACTTAGGCGTAGATTTTAAAAGAATATTTTCTGAAGGATCACTTAGGACTTAGGCGTAGATTTTAAAAGAATATTTTCTGGCGTAGATTTTAAAATAATATTTTCTGAAGGATCACTTAGGACTTAGGCGTAGATTTTAAAAGGATATTTTCTTTTCACTAAGAAAATCTCCTATATTTGACTACAAACTAACTTAAAACCCAGTAAGGAAAGTAGTAAAGTCGGACTGGACCGACTATATGATACCCTTCACCACTTTGGGTATATTCTATATGTAACCGAAAAGATGTCGCCTTTTTGAAGGAATTTTGACATGAAATTGAACGAACTTAAATATGTGATTTGATTTGATTTCTCTTTCTGGAACCTAATCTAAATTTCATTTCATTTGGGCAAGTCTAGAGTCGTTTGCGCACAGTGGGACAGATTTGAGTAAATCGATTTAAAGCAAACTTGACACACTCTGTTCGGTATGTTGCGCTGTTTAAATTTTAATCTCAATCAGACATTTGATTATTTGGTGTACAATAAACATAAATTAGTCGAAATTATATATGGAAGATACGATATATCTATATCTGAACCGACTTGAAGCAAACTTGCCACAGATTAATTTATATTAATTTCAGTACGTTGTGTCAATCGGCCTAGCTGTGG
Organism: Musca vetustissima; assembly: GCF_032173495.1. Taxonomy (NCBI): domain Eukaryota; kingdom Metazoa; phylum Arthropoda; class Insecta; order Diptera; family Muscidae; genus Musca; species Musca vetustissima. Next base: position 25,216 of record NW_026882296.1, read on the forward strand.
ATCTTAATTGCACAATTTACTTAAAATCGGACGAAAATATAAATAGGAGGTGTACTCATCATTGTAGACCTAATTCAATACGCTATGCCAAAATTCGTGCAAATCGAATGATTTTCAGAGAATTTGGTGCACCATTTACCTAAAATCGGACGAAACTATGTATGGAAGCTATATCTAAATCTGAACCGATTTTCACGAAACTTAGCACACATCATTCAAGACTTAATTTAGTACGCTATACCAAAATTCATGCCAATAAAAAGATTAGCAGGGGCTTTGGTGCACCATTTACATAAAATCGGGCGAAACTATATATGGGGGCTATTTGTAAATCTAAACCGATTTTCACGAAACTTAGCACACGTCATTCTAGACTTAATGCAACACGCTATGCCAAAATTCGTACAAATCAAATGACTTTCAGGGACTTTGGTGCACCATTTACCTAAAATCGGGCATAACTATATATGGGAGCTATATCTAAATCTGAATCGATTTTCACGAAACTTAGCACACATCATTCTGGACCTAATTCAGTAAGCTATACCAAATTTCGTGCAAATCGAAAGATATATATGGACTTTGGTACGCCATTTTCCTTAAATCGGACGAAAATATATATAGGAGCTATATCTAAATCAAAAAAATTTTTGAATTTAATAAAAAAAATGACACCGAGAATGCCGGCGGTCCCCTTAAGACCCAATTTGGCGTGGATTTTTTTGGAAAAATTTTCAGGTATTTATTTTTAAAATAATATTTTCCAAAGGCCACAAACTGGTGTTGATTTTTTAAAGAATATTTTTCAAAGGTTACCACAATGCGTGGACCCAATAAGGCGGGGTTTTTTTTTTTAAAAACATTTTTAAAAGATCCAAACAGGCGTGGGTTTTTTAAAGAATAACTAAAGAATCCAAACATGCGTGGATTTTTTAAAAATATCTAAAGGATTCCAATAGATGTGGATTTTTTAACGGAATATTCCTTCAATGACGCAAACAGGGGTGGATTTTTTAAAAATATTTTTTCAATTATCCAAAATAGGAGTTGACTTTTGAATGAATATTCCTGAAAGAATATTCCAGGGGTGGATTTTTTAAAGAATATTTTTTCAAGGATCCCAACAAAAAAGCTCCTGAAGACTTCAAGGTTGCTTTGTAAAAAAATCTTCAGGGGACCTCTGCCGGATTTATACTTCCTCCTAATATAATTGTTGTCATCCATTGTTGGTTTGCATTAAATAATTAAACCAATTATTTCATTAAAATTCATATGCTTTTGTTTTTGTTCTCCGATGACTTATTTATGAGAAGTCACATTGTCAGCAAACAATAGTTCTAAAATTTTAATGCATTTTAGTGTATTTTTCTTTTTAAATATTTAAATTTGATATTTATCTATTTGCTATTATTTGTAAAAACACTCACACAAACACTCATAAATATTTATTATATTCAATAATAATAAGAACAACAAGTGCAACTAATTCTGCAAGACAATTATAGCACTTTTTTTAGTGCTATTGTTGTAATTGTTCTTGCTGCTGCATCAGCAACGACACACAAACCGACGAATCCACAAACTATCCGATTAAATTATCATAAAATCAATTTAAATTTTTACGCAAAAACAAATGCCTAGTGAACAATAGAAAATATTTATTTATATAGTCATAATGTAACGGAAAATGATGGGTTGGGATACAGGAATGTGGGCATATATATATATATATATCATGTCAAAACTTTTGTTATATTATCGAACTTCTTTTTTTAATACAAAAAAAATTAATAAAATGAAAATACGACATTTTTTACATTTCCGACATTCCAGTTTTGAATATCTAAACCAAATTTAAAATAGGACACAAAAGAAAATGTTCTGCTCCCAATATTATATATTAAAGAAACATAATGAAGCGGCCTTTTATTATTGAAAAAAAAATATAAAATACACACAAATATATTGTTTTAATTGGCCAATTGAAAACAAAATGGCCAACGATAACAACCCTCTTAATTGCCAAATAATTGAAATTATTTGCTGTGCGTTCGAAATTATGTTCGAAGTTTTATCTAGTAATTGAATCCGGACAACAGCACCAAAAACAAAAAAATGGGAAAACACCCTTTGCACAAAAAGGTGATTTTTTAAAAATTATAAAGGACAAAATATGGGCGAGAATTTTTAACAAATAGTTTCTAAAGGACCTAATATAGGCTTGGATTGTAGAAGAAGAATTTCTAAAGAGCCAAATATGGGCTTGTATCTTTAAAGAAAAATTTCTTAGGGACCAAATATAGGGGTGGATTTTTTAAAGAAGATTTTTCAAAAGAATTTTAAAGAAGATTTTCCAAAGGACCATATATAGGCGTGGATTTTCTAAGGACCATATATTGGCGTGGATTTTTATAAAAATTTTTAAAGGACCATATATAGGCGCGGATTTTTAAAGAAGATTTTTCAAAGGACCATATATAGGCGTGGATTTTAAAAAAAAGATTTTTTAAACGACCATATGTAGGCGTGGATTTTTAAAGAAGATTTTTCAAAGGACCATATATAGGCGTGGATTTTTAAAGAAGATTTTTCAAAGGACCATATATAGGCGTGGATTTTTAAAGAAGATATTTTAAGGGACCATATATAGGCGTGGATTTTTAAAGAAGATCTTTTAAAGGACCATATATAGGCGTGGATTTTTAAAAAAAAATCTTTTAAAGGACCATATATAGGCGTGGATTTTTAAAGAAGATTTTTCAAAGGACCATATGTAGGCGTGGATTTTTAAAGAAGATTTTTCAAAGACCATCTATAAGGCGTGGATTTTTTAAAGAAGATTTTTCAAAGGACCATATATAGGCGTGGATTTTAAAAAAATATTTTTAAAACGACCATATGTAGGCGTGGATTTTTAAAGAAGATTTTTCAAAGGACCATATATAGGCGTGGATTTTTAAAGAAGATTTTTCAAAGGACCATATATAGGCGTGGATTTTTAAAGAAGATTTTCCAAAGGACCATATATAGGCGTGGATTTTAAAAAAAGATTTTTTAAACGACCATATGTAGGCGTGGATTTTTAAAGAAGATTTTTCAAAGGACCATATATAGGCGTGGATTTTTAAAGAAGATTTTCCAAAGGACCATATATAGGCGTGGATTTTTAAACAAGATTTTCCAACGGACCATATATAGGCGTGGATTTTAAAAAAAGATTTTTTAAACGACCATATGTAGGCGTGGATCTTTAAAGAAGATTTTTCAAAGGACCATATATAGGCGTGGATCTTTAAAGAAGATTTTTCAAAGGACCATATATAGGCGTGGATTTTTAAAGAAGATTTTCCAAAGGACCATATATAGGCGTGGATTTTTAAAGATTATTTTCTGGTATATAGGCGTGGATTTTTAAAGATTATTTTCTGGTATATAGGCGTGGATTTTTAAAGATTATTTTCTGGTATATAGGCGTGGATTTTTAAAGATTATTTTTCAAAGGACCATATAAAGGCGTGGATTTTTAAAGAAGATTTTTCAAAGGACCATATATAGGCGTGGATTTTTAAAGAAGATTTTTCAAAGGACCATATATAGGCGTGGATTTCTAATGAAGATTTTTCAAAGGTCCATATATAGGCGTGGATTTTGAAAGAAGATTTTTCAAGGACTATAAGCCCAATAGGCGTGGATTCTTTATAGAAGATTTTTCAAAAACTATATATAGGCGTGGATTTTTAAAGAAGATTTTTCAAAGGACCATATATAGGCGTGGATTTTTAAAGAAGATTTTTCAAAGGACCATATATAGGCGTGGATTTTTAAAGAAGATTTTTCAAAGGACCATATATATAGACGTGGATTTTTAAAGAAGATTTTTCAAAGGACCATATGTAGGCGTGGATTTTTAAAGAAGATTTTTCAAAGGACCATATATAGGCGTGGATTTTTAAAGAAGATCTTTTAAAGGACCATATATATAGACGTGGATTTTTAAAGAAGATTTTTTAAAGGACCATATGTAGGCGTGGATTTTTAAAGAAGATTTTTCAAAGGACCATATATAGGCGTGGATTTTTAAAGAAGATTTTTCAAAGGACCATATATAGGCGTGGATTTTTAAAGAAGATTTTCCAAAGGACCATATATAGGCGTGGATTTTAAAAAAAGATTTTTTAAACGACCATATGTAGGCGTGGATTTTTAAAGAAGATTTTCCAAAGGACCATATATAGGCGTGGATTTTAAAAAAAGATTTTTTAAACGACCATATGTAGGCGTGGATTTTTAAAGAAGATTTTTCAAAGGACCATATATAGGCGTGGATTTTTAAAGAAGATTTTTCAAGGACCATCTATAAGGCGTGGATTTTTAAAGAAGATTTTTCAAAGGCATACAATAGGTGTGAGAAGATTTTTTAAAGAAGATTTTTCAAACGACCATCAATAGGCGTGGATTTTTTAAAGAAGATTTTTTCAAGGGCCATCAATAGGCGTGGATTTTTTAAAGAAGATTTTTCAAACGACCATCAATAGGCGTGGATTTTTTAAAGATTTTTCAAACGACCATCAATAGGCGTGGATTTTTTAAAGAAGATTTTTTAAACGACCATCAATGGGCGTGGATTTTTTAAAGAAGATTTTTTCAAGGACCATCAATAGGCGTGGATTTTTTAAAGAAGATTTTTCAAAGGACCATATATAGGCGTGGATTTTTAAAGAAGATTTTCCAAAGGACCATATATAGGCGTGGATTTTAAAAAAAGATTTTTTAAAGGACTATTTGACTTCTAGGCGTGGGTTTTAAAAAAAAAGATTTTTTAAAGGACTATCCGACCTCTAGGCTTGGTTTTTAAAAAAAGATTTTTTAAACGACCATATGTAGGCGTGGATTTTTAAAGAAGATTTTTCAAAGGACCATATATAGGCGTGGATTTTTAAAGAAGATTTTTCAAAGGACCATATATAGGCGTGGATTTCTAATGAAGATTTTTTAAAGGACCATATATAGGCGTGGATTTTTAAAGAAGATTTTTCAAAGGACCATATAAAGGCGTGGATTTTTAAAGAAGATTTTTCAAAGGACCATATATAGGCGTGGATTTTTAAAGAAGATTTTTCAAAGGACCATATATAGGCGTGGATTTCTAATGAAGATTTTTCAAAGGTCCATATATAGGCGTGGATTTTTAAAGAAGATTTTTCAAGGACCATCAAAGGATTTTTTTAAAGAAGATTTTTCAAGGACCATCAAAGGATTTTTTTAAAGAATATTTTTCAAAGGACCATATATAGGCGTGGATTTTTAAAGAAGATTTTTCAAAGGACCATATATAGGCGTGGATTTTTAAAGAAGATTTTTCAAAGGACCATATATAGGCGTGGATTTCTAATGAAGATTTTTCAAAGGTCCTTATATAGGCGTGGATTTTTAAAGAAGATTTTTCAAAGGACCATATATAGGCGTGGATTTCTAATGAAGATTTTTCAAAGGACCATATATAGGCGTGGATTTTTAAAGAAGATTTTTCAAAGGACCATATATAGGCGTGGATTTTTAAAGAAGATTTTCCAAAGGACCATATATAGGCGTGGATTTTAAAAAAAGATTTTTTAAACGACCATATGTAGGCGTGGATTTTTAAAGAAGATTTTTCAAAGGACCATATATAGGCGTGGATTTTTAAAGAAGATTTTTCAAAGGACCATATATAGGCGTGGATTTCTAATGAAGATTTTTTAAAGGACCATATATAGGCGGGGATTTTTAAAGAAGATTTTTCAAAGGACCATATATAGGCTTGGATTTTTAAAGAAGATTTTTCAAAGGACCATATATAGGCGTGGATTTTAAAAAAAAGATTTTTTAAACGACCATATGTAGGCGTGGATTTTTAAAGAAGATTTTTCAAAGGACCATATATAGGCGTGGATTTTTAAAGAAGATTTTTCAAAGGACCATATATAGGCGTGGATTTTTAAAGAAGATCTTTTAAAGGACCATATATAGGCGTGGATCATCTCAAGCAATCGCTTCGCATGGAATGGTCAAAAATACCGCAGAGCACCAATCGCGCCAAAGGTAACCAATTCGAACAAATCTAAACTTATTCTAAATTTTGACGCTATTTCCTACATTTTTGCTTTCATTCAATAAAATGTAAAAAAAAGTGTAAAAATTATGACTTTGTTGCAGTTTTTTTTATCTCACCCTTTATAGGCGTGGATTTTTAAAGAGGATTTTCCAAAGGACCATATATAGACGTGAACTTTTAAAAAAGATTTTCTAAGGTTCGTTTAATAGGTGTGGTTTTCCATGAAGATTTTCTAAGGGTTGTATAATAAAGTGATTTTTTAAAGAAGATTTTCTAAGGGACCAAATATAGACCTAGATTTTTATGAAGATTTTGTAAGGTTCGTATAGTAGGTGTAGGATTTTAAAGAAGATTTTCTAAGGGTCGTATAATAGGTGTGGCTTTTCAAGAAGATTTTCTAAGGGTCCTATAAAGATGATTTTTTAAAGATGACTTTCTACGGGACCAAATATAGGCCTGGATTTTTAAAGACGGGAACAAAAAAGTCTGGATATAATTTTTTATGTCTAAAACCTTCACTTTAACACCATTTACCATGCCGATCACACATGAATTCCCATTATAGTTGTTCGTGATTTCGATAAAACCTTTTCCCTACTTTCGCTATCAGAACACACACACAACACCCCTATGAACTCAGCCAAGTGACCAGGCTAACAGCGAACATAAGTATTCGCATGTCTAACCTTAAACAAAAAAATATAGACAGATACAAAATTTATTTATGCATAAATATGCAATAAACTCTTCGCAATTCTGGTTGTTGTTCTGGTGTTTTTTGTTTTCTTCCTCTACAATTTTATTTTACAAATGTGAGGGCAGAGACAAATAAAATCTCATAAACACACACTCTCCATCTCTTACATGTGGAGAACAGCGCAGGGGAAAACACTTTTCCACATTTGTTTATAACCTTTAAACTAAAATACAAATATGAATGGGTTTCACAGACCTCCATACATATATAACAACACTCCACCACCACGTAGCCTCCATCGGACTAGGCTAGTGTTCGTGCTGGAGTTTTATTCTTTGTTTCGAAAAATAACTGAATAAAGTTTGACATGAAAAGCATTAAATGTTGTTAACCATTGGATGGGTAAGGGAAGGAGTGGCATGGAGTAGAAAGGGTCGATTGCAGGTCCAGCAATGCAAAAACATTTTGGAGACCACAAAAAAAGACCTGATTCTACATTGCATTGCCTTGCATATAAATTCAACAAAGTTCGGTGTTTTTCCTCCTCCTAGTAAAGTGAAAAGTTGAAACGGAAGTGAATGAAAACAAAAATGGAAAAAAGGATAAAAAAAACCAAAACAATTTTTCCATACAATTGTACATAGAAACAACATTTTGTGTGTATGGTCATACAAATAACGATATATGATTCAACATTTTGTGTGTATGGTCATACAAATAACGATATATGATTCTACATTTATATCACTTTAAAAATCCACGCCTATAGCCTTGTTAGTCCTTGAAAAAATATTCTTTAAAAATCCACGCCTATAGCCTTGTTAGTCCTTGAAAAAATATTCTTTAAAAATCCACGCCTATAGCCTTGCAGGTCCTTTAGAAAAATATTCCTTAAAAATCCACCCCTATAGCCTTGCAGGTCCTTTAGAAAATATTCTTCAAAACTTCACGCCTATAGGCCTGTTGGTCCTTTAGAATAATATTCCTTAAAAATCCAGGCCTATAGCCTTGCAGGTCCTTTAAAAAACATTCGCTAAAGATCCACGTCTATAACCTTGCATGTCCTTTAGAAAATATTCTTTAAAAATCCACGCCTATAGCCTTGCAGGTCCTTTAGAAAATATTCTTTAAAAATTCACGCCTATAGGCCTGTTGGTCCTTTAGAACACATTCGTTAAAAATCCACGCCAATAGCCTTGCAGGTCCTTTAGAAAACATTCGTTAAAGATCCACGCCTATAGCCTTGCAGGTCCTTTAGAAAACATTCGTTAAAGATCCACGCCTATAGCTTTGCAGGTCCTTTAGAAAAAATTCCTTAAAGATCCACGCCTATAGCCTTGCAGGTCCTTTAGAAAAAATTCTTTAAAGATTCACGCCTATAGCCTTGCAGGTCCTTTAGAAAAAATTCTTTAAAGATCCACGCCTATAGCCTTGCAGGTCCTTTCGATAAAATTCTTTAAAGATCCACGCCTATAGCTTTTCATGTCCTTTAGAACATATTCTTTAAAAATCCACGCCTATAGCCTTGCAGGTCCTTTAGAAAATATTCTTTAAAAAAACACGCCTATAGCCTTGCAGGTCCTTAAGAAAATATTCCTTAAAAATACACGCCTATAGCCTTGCTGGTCCTTTAGAAAATATTCTTTAAAATTTCAAGCCTATAGGCCTGTTGGTCCTTTAGAAAAAATTCATTAAAAATCCACGCCTATAGCCTTGCAGGTCCTTTAGAAAAATATTCCTTAAAAATCCACGCCTGTAGCCTTGCAGGTCCTTTAGAAAAATATTCCTTAAAAATCCACGCCTATAGCCTTGGAGGTCCTTTAGAAAAATATTCCTTAAAAATCCACGCCTATAGCCTTGCAGGTCCTTTAGAAAAATATTCCTTAAAAATCCACGCCTATAGCCTTGGAGGTCCTTTAGAAAAATATTCCTTAAAAATCCACGCCTATAGCCTTGCAGGTCCTTTAGAAAAATATTCCTTAAAAATCCACGCCTATAGCCTTGCAGGTCGTTTAGAAAAATATTCCTTAAAAATCCTCGCCTATAGCCTTGCAGGTCATTTAAAAAAATATTCCTTAAAAATCCACCCCTATAGCCTTGCAGGTCCTTTAGAAAAATATTCCTTATAAATCCACGCCTATAGCTTTGCAGGTCCTTTAGAAAAATATTCCTTAAAAATCCACGTCTATAGCCTTTCAGGTCCTTTAGAAAAATATTCCTTTAAAATCCACGGCTATAGCCTTGCAGGTCCTTTAGAAAATATTCTTTAAAACTTCACGCCTATAGGCCTGTTGGTCCTTTAGAAAACATTCGTTAATGATCCACGCCTATAGCCTTTCATGTCCTTTAGAAAATATTCTTTAAAAATCCACGCCTATAGCCATTGTAGGTCCTTTGGAAAATATTCTTTAAAAATTCACGCATATAGCCTTGAAGGTCGTTTAGAAATGCACACCTATGGTCCTTAAGAACATATTTTATACAAATCCACTAATACGATTCTTCAGAAAACATTCTTTAAATTCTAGCCGTTTGGTGCACTGTGCAATTCTGTGCAGTTATGTAGTATCATAGATTAGCCTTAAATAGCCTTAAATATTTCCACCCAAAATAAAGACAGAGTTTAAAAATGTCCACCCAAAAAATTTGTTTCAACATTCTGAAATCTACCCAATTCTATGCAATTTCAAATCCAATTCTTAAATTGTTTTCAATTTCCAAAAATTTAACAACTGTTAATTTTTCAAATTGCTTTACAGTTAACAAGTCAACATGTCATGTGCACGTATAAACAAACACATCCATACATACATGTATGTGTGTGTGCCTATGTTTGTGTGACTAATTAACACATTTCCTGTCACAGTTAGTTATGTGTCAGTGTCAAGAGTATCCATTGATCAGAGAGCAAACATTTGAGTGCATCAGAGTCGTGTGCCAAAGTTGGATGCCAGAAATTCAGTATGTCTGTCGTGCTATTACTGCTGTTGTTGTTGCTATTGCTAGTATTAATCTGTTTTTACTAATTTTCCGTTCGAATTTTTAAACCTTAACATTTGAAATGCGCCTGCCTGCCTGCTTGCTGCCTGTGATGAGACCCAGTATTGAAAAGTAATCTTTTGTTTTCAAAATACAAAAAAAAAAATATATGGAATTTTCTATGACAGCGCCAACAACAATGATGATAATATTTAATATGATAAATGCATTTATGTGTCAATACATGTATATGTATGTGTGGGTGATGGAGAGGTTGTGTCGGGGCATAAAGTTTGTTTTATGGCTTTATATGCAAGTTTTACATATGAAAGGATATAAGTGGCAGTTTTCATATATGCTTTTACTTATAAAGCATAAGGTATAATTTTAAAGATCATAAGGTATAATTTTAAAGGACTATCATAACTATACAGTAGATATTTAAGGAATACTTTTTTTCACCAACATTTTTGATGGCGGGATTTTGAAGAGGATATGTTAAAACGATGATAATGTCAAGAATCCTGGAAGTCTACCATCATCTAAAACCAGATTTTTATACCCTACACAACTATTTTGTCAGGGTATTATAGCTTTGTGCAGCCCCAAGAGTTTGTAACGCCGCGAAATATTGGTCCTAGACCCACCTTTAAGTATACCGATCGTCATATCTCGACTAGCTGAGTCGATCTAGACATGTGTGTTCGTCCGTCCGTCTGTTTATTTTAATTTGTAAACACGACATTTTCCATGTAGGATGGATTCGGCCCCATGAAGACCCCTATTGCTTTTGGTTTAGGGGATAAAATGGACCAAATACTGAATTTTTGTCGGTTTTTCTGGTCGCTCCATAGGCCGCAATTATTGCGTAAACTTTTCGAATTTTTACATGGAGAAGGGGATTGGGCCAAAGAATATGCATGCCTGTTTTGGTAAAGATCGGTCAATATTTAGAAGGTCAAATAGACCCTGACTTTTGTGTGGAAAATGAAAAAAATTGTATTCTATAGCGTTTTACTCCTGAAGGACATAGATCCGAGAAATTTATAGTATATCCAAGAGGAGTGGTTGGTCTTTCAATTGATGCCCTACATACACTTCTGCTAGAAGATTTTAATGCAAAAATCGGAAAATATTTTTGGATCCACCTTCGGAAAATTCAGCCTTCATGAAGAAACAATGGCATGAGGTTGATTGACTTCGGTGCAGCAAAAAAACATGGTAGTTAGCAGCACCAGATTTAAGAATCTCGACATACACAATGTCACCTGGAGTTCGACCGATCGAACAACGATAAATCAAATCGATCATGTTTGATAAACGAAAGGCATCAGTATTTATCCAGTGTTTTAGATGTTCGATCGATCCGACGAGAGAATATCGATTCGGACCACTATCTTGTAGCAGCCGAGATTCGCACTCGTCTTAATGTAGAAGCAAATGTGCGATCTAACACAACACGGAAACTCGACGTCGAAAAGCTGCAAACGCAACAGGTAGCAGAAGCCTACTCCGCTCAACTTACCGACCTGCTTGAGGACAATGGCAAAGAATTGCCCACTCACCCGTTGTACGATCAGGAGTGTCGTATAACTACTGATATGAAAAACGCAACATATAGGGCAACCATGCAGACAGTAGCAACATAAAACGCGAGAGAGAATTATGGGGAGAAAGGAGAGAGGACAAACGCATTTTCAGAAAAAAAGGAGAAAAAACGTGAGCGTGGGCAAATCGAGACGTACAGGTGTCAGAATGTAGTACGGAAATTTTACAAAGGAGTAAAAACACCAAACCGAGGGCTTTGGTGCAGGCACATCCTCCTGAAGAGCTGAAGAAGGAAACCTGTTGACAGATACACACAGCGTGTTGATGATCAGGAAGCTTCTGGTAACAAATAGTGGCGGCGAAGAAGATGCCCCAGAGCCAATTAGATATTACGGTGTAGAGAGGACCAAAATGAGGCCAGAATAGCAATTAATCGGCTGAAGAACTATAAAACAGCAGGTGACGATGGATTACCAGCCGAACTACTTACGACCGGTGGTCAGTACAACTTGGCTAGAATACATGCCCAATGAATGGAACCTCAGCATCCTGTGTCCCGTGAACAAAAAATGGGTCAAGGCGATATATGCCAACTATAGAGGAATTAGCCTTCTTCTAATCGGATATAAAGTGTTATCCAGCGTGCTCTGTGAACGACTGAAGCCAATGGTCAATGACATTATTGGAAAAAAATCCTGGCAAATCCACTTTTGACCAGATTTTCACCCTCCGCTAAATCCTGGAAAAGTCCAACGAAAAACACATCGACACATTACACCTATTCGTCGACTATAAAGCCGCATCCCGTTCAGGGGTGTTTAAAGCGTTCGGCATTCCTGCTAAATTTATACAGCTATGCAGGATAACTTTAACCGGCACAAGATCAGCAGTTAAAGTCGGAAAGGACCTCTCGAAGCCCTTTAATATCGATCGAGGATTTAGACAAGGTGATAGTTTGTCGTGCGACCTTTTTAACATACTGCTGGAAAAGGTCATACGAGAGGCAAATGCACTCTGTAAACCAAACAACATATGTTACTCGTCTACGCCGATAACATCGATATAATGGGTCGAACATTGCGAGCATTAACAGCAACCTTTGACCAAATTGAGAAAGAGTCTGTCAAAGTGGGTCTGACAGTAAACGTCGAGAAGACCAAGCTGATGGTATCAACGCGCAAGACGTCCAGTAGACTCGGACCATAAATAAACTTTATGACATCAATTTTGAAATTCGCAGAAGGATAGTGTTGGACAACAAATGCTACTATGATCTAAGTAAGCAGTTTAGAAACAATGCCACTTCCCGCCAGACCAAACTCACACTCTACAAGACGCTGATACTATCCGTGCTGTTATATGGATCTGAAGCATGATTACTTACCCAAGCAGATGAGACAACTTTTGGAGTGTTTGAGAGATTGTAAGTCGTATCTAAGCTCCAGCGCCTGCGTTGGGTAGGCCAAGTTGTGAGAATGGCATGTAAAAGCGAACCAACTGATGGTTCACGCAGAAGGAAGACCACGATGTAGATGAAAAAATCAAGTGGAACCCAACATTGTAGAACATAGTCTTTCAAATTGCAAAACCTGCGCAAAATACCGGCGCGCCTGGAAATCTTTTTAAGCTTGGCTTTTGAAATGAAAGCTCTGTCACAAGCCATAGCGTGGGAAATATTCTCAAAAAATCCACGCCTAGATTTGGTCCTTTAGAAAATATTCGTTAAAAATCTGCTCTAAAGGGTCATTAGTTCTTTAAAAATCAAAAATTTTTCAACATTATAGCCATCATAGCTCTTTAGAAAATATATATCCCTCTAGATGTTTTTTAGTATTATTAATTTGAGTTTATGATTTTATGGACTTATACCAAAAGCCAACATTAACCATATAGAAATTCATCAAACACACATATACTCTCTATCACTCACACACACTCGAATCTTACATACACACCCAGGGACAACAGCAACAACAAATGACATTATTATTATTTTGCAATAGATCCATATTGTTGTTGTTGTAGTTGTATTTTGTAAACGGAGCATTATATCGCATCGCATCGTTCATACTGTAAATGACAGTTATGTAGAACAATACAATTGATTCATATATAAACAATGTAGGTATGTGAGTGTATGGGTGAGTGTGAGTATATGCGTGTGTGCTTGTGTGTGTGTGATATCATATAAATTATCTCCATATTAAGTACAAATGCATACAATATTCCCTCTACTGATTCAATATTTCCTTGTTCTTCATACACACATGTTCCCAGTAGAAAATACTCTCTTGCGTGACAATTTCGTTAACGAATCGTTGACGAAATTTATGGAATTGTCATCCATGACTAAAAATATGATATGTCGTCGAAAATGTCAGTCTTCTCGAAATATGAAAACAAAACAAAAATAGTCTGAATCGAGTGTACTAACCGGAATATTGACAGAAACAAATAGAAAATTCTTTCTGAAAATATATATAAGAAGTTTGAGATAAAGAAGGCGTGCTATCTTGGTTAAAATAGGAAAGTTTAAAAGAATATATAACTATTTATGTCATTATTTAAATGTATTGTTTTACTTTTAGGATGGGGCAAATAAATGGCAATTGGTGAAATATTGTAAGTAATTTTGTTGTTTATTTACAGATGCTGTTAAAATTGAGATAATCATTACGCCAACTTCTCAGGCAATGTGCTTATTTATATTACATGATATTATGTAAATATAAGGTATGTTTTTGTAATATAATAAATTTCATGCTATAAAAAATATACATGAAAAATATGTATATACGATTTCACATTGTTGTCTGCAAAGTGTCTTCAAGGAATTGCCATTGTCTTATACGATATATGACTTTTCCTTCTCTATCCGTTCAGCCAAATTTAAATTTGATCAAATTTAGTACATATAATTACGACTTTTCAAGATTACCTCAATATCTCAATCCTACACTTCTGTCAGTAATTTTATACCTTACCTTAATCCTGTAATTTTAATTCAAATTTAGGTTTTCCATGTCTATCCTTTCACT
>NW_026882297.1:0-40792 GCF_032173495.1 Musca vetustissima
AGTTCTGGACTGACCGCTGATAATTGATGGAATTTATTGGGGATGCTGACAACAAAGAGCTGGGAGCTGTAAAATGCAAAAATACCCTCATCCTTAGGATATCCGATAGAGGTGTTCTAAGCGTAATGACATAGTTAATGCTATAACCCCCATTTCAGATATAAAAAAGGACAATTTAATGTTGTCTCCAATTAACACTTGTTGGAAATGAGATGCTATTAAAAGAACCTATAAATTCTATTGAAGGTCAACTAAACGCCATTGTTGTATTATTGTGTCTTTCAATTACACTGAATTCCATTCTATTTGTGAACATATGGTGGCGAATAGAACGACCACCACCATCCATATGGACGGTATGTCTGTCTGCCTGCCTAGCCATACTTAAAGAAGAATAATGTGTACCAATAAATAGATAAATACCAACTAATTGTATTGTTACACCACACACTGCAACACATAGGGGCAGGCATATTAAAAATGTGTTAAGGGATACAAGAATGAACATTTAAAATTCTGTTCTTAGAAAATTGTGTACTTCAATTGGGGATTTTTTCAGAACAAGTCAAAAAGGAACATTAAAAAATTAATATAAGAATTAAAAAAGAGAAAACCAAAAACATTTTTTTTTGAAATAAAACAAGATAAAGCGGGGTTTACTTACTCCTAGGACTATCGAAACATGGACCTATCATGAAAATATTCTATATAGATTTTTGGTAATTTCCAAGTAGTCGGTTTTTCATGTTACAGCCTCTGCCTATGCGAAATACGGATAAAACCTTTCAAATTTCGATAATGAAATGGTAATGTTATGATGGCTATAAAAAATTAGAGCAAATTTGAATCTTATTGGACCAATGATTATTTTTGTTAGGAATATTTTCCACTTTATAGGCATTCAAGGTTTCAAAATGGATCTGATATTGCCCGCAGAACTGTATCTACCACTCAAGAATCATGAATCTACCTTTCCGGTATTCCACGCCCTCCGGACGGCATAGAAATCGTTACATATGCAGATGATTGTACGATCATGGCATCGGGTCCCATTGTTGACATATGTTGAACGCCTATCTCGTCGATTTAGCAGCCTTTTCAAAGCGAGGAATATGACAATATCCGCCTCGAAGTCGTCAGCCACACTATTCACCACATGGACTGCGGAGATGAGAATGTCGTTGAATGTCCAAGTCGAGGGGCATACAATTCCGACCACCAAAATACTCGGGGTCACGTTCGACAGTATGTTGAAATCGTCCGCGCAAACCACAGCTATCTGCGATAAGTTAAAAAGTAGGAACAAGGTCCTCAAGTCGCTTGCCGGCGCAGATAAGGAAACCTTGTTGACCTCTTACAAAGCGATAGGTCGGTCTGTGGCAAGCTATGCGGTTCCAGGGTGTGGTCTGCGAACTCCAGTGATACGTAATGGAGAAGTATTCAGACCTGTCAGAATGCAGCCCTGAGGACTGCGACAGGGTGCCTCCTCATGACACCAGTGGACTATTTTAATGAGGAGACGATTACCTTCCCTTACGTCAGCATAGCAATATGCTTTCGTTGCAGTACCAGCTCGGATGTTTCAGGGACAATTATCCCAACCATCATATGGTGGATAGGACTCTCCCACCCAGGCGTGTCAGGAAGGATCTGCATGATCTAGAGAGAGAGAGACGTCCAACGATACAAAAGGGAGCCTCTAGATCAAATTACCTATCGAGCAGGTCTGAATGACATTCATACAGATACAGTAGCCGCGGCGCTGAACGGATACAAAGTGAATGCCGTCCTCGGAGCTCACAACTTGGACATCTATGGGACGAAGGACGATGAAATTATCCAAAGACGTGCTTCTATGGACATGTGGAAAATTCGTCTAAAAAATTTTCTAAATAGCCTCCAATATTACCATCAGTGACCCTTAAATGAAGGAATTATGAGCAGGTGTTGAGGTTCACTTTTCGTGACTATGGACGCATGAAAGTCATATATTCGTGATCAAGGAAATGAGACTTATCTGTGATATTAATTTCTGAATAATCCGATATAAGCCTCTAAATTGAACTTGAGCAAATTATATACCAAAGAGATTGGGGATCCAATAGTATAATTTCATGGACCATGAACAGCTGTTGTATTTCCAAGGATGTTCTTAAAGTATGGATCATTGAGAAAATTGTATCTCTGGTCCTAGTTTCCTGATTGCGCAGAAATAGATTTTTGTTATTTTTTGGCTTAAGTCTAGTTTAGGGCCCACTCACGGATCGTTTTGAAATTTTTACCACATATAATCCTTGGGGCCCTTATTACAGCAGTATACTTTTCCGTTGGGACCCTTGTATTTTCTCATATTTTTTTTTAAAAATCACAAAGGCAATATTTTAAAGCATTTGACGCCTTGATTACAAAAATTTTATATTCATATCAAATATGTCCATACTTTCTGAGATATGGGTCTACAAATTTCGGTAAGTACCTTCCATGTGTATAATATTGATCAAGGCAGTATGGGTATTATTTTGAAGGTTAAATATATGTATTAAAGAGTAAAGGCATGGCGATACAATGTTTATTAAGAGAAAATTCTGTCGCGTAGCCAGAGTAGTCATCGGTCCATAGGAGAAAGTCTTAAATCCCCGGCCGATGGCCGACTACCCACAAACACTATTCTAATTAAAAGGAGGTTCTGTCGCGTAGCAGGTATTGCCATCTGTCCATGGAAGAAATTCCTAAATCCCCGGCGGAGGCCGGCTACCCACAAACACTATTCTAATTAAAAGGAGGTTCAGTCGCGTTTATAGAAGAAAGTCTTAAATCCCCGGCCGAAGACCGGCTACCCACAAACGCTATTCTAATTAAAAGGAGAGTCTTTCGCGTAGCCCTAGTTATATTTTTGTCACTTGTGTTTCAGCCGTTTTTAATTGATACCCATATTGTTTTTGTAGTATGGACTTATTTGATATTAATATTATATTTTTGTAATCAGGGCTTCAAATCCTTTAAAATTATACCCATATTGCCATAGTCAGTTTTAAAATTTTATGAGAAAATACAAGGCTACCAACGGCACTTTGGGACCTTGGGAAATCGGTATTTCCCATATATCGGGAAATACCGATTTCCGCAAGAAAAAAATCAACTGTTATAATCAGGGCCTCAAGGACTACATGTGGTAAAAATTTCAAAAGGATCCGGGAGGGGGCCCTAAACTAGACTTGTTCCCAAAAATATATATTACTCCAGTTTTCTACATGGAGGACGGAATACAAAGTTCGATACTCCTTAGATTTGATAATGTTTTGTTTTAAATTCGTTTCTACAACTGATTTGAGAAAGTGGTCAACGGGCGAGCTGACCGGGTGGCTATGTAGTTGATTAACATGGTGGCTATAAACCATGTTAACGTCAAATTGTATGGGATGATTCGTCTGAAGCGTCATATCATTATTTGTAATCGAAATCGGTGATTTAATGTAAATCGATTTTCTAAAATCTTTACATTTTTCGTTTTCCACTCGGTTAACGATATGGATAAACCCCTCTTTAAAACTACATTTATTAACAAGCAGAATACCAGTTAATTCACCAAATGTGTGTGTGTAGTTATTGAAATCCATAAATTTTGTAGATTTTCAGACAAAACTACAGCTGTGACCCGCACCACAGTGTCCAATAGGATAACACTTACAGAAATCCACAAACAACAAACTTGGCAAATTCAAAAAGCAAAAGAAATTATACACAAAAAAGAAAGAAAAGAAAAAAACAAGGAAATCCAAACTTCGTCATAAGGACAATGGAATGAGTAGGGGAGGGATAGTGTAAGCAAACAAACAAAAAAATCGACACCGGATAGCAAACGAAGTTAAATAGGAATAACAAGTAATGCCCACATACGAAAGCAGTGACGAAGAGAAAATATGCAAAAATACGAAATATGGGAAAAAAGTTTCCAACGGGGGCAAAAAAATAAAACAAAATTGACAAACAATGAAGCACCTATTTTGTTGTTGTTGTGAAAAAAAATAACAAGGAAGAAATTCTTTTAATTTATTTAATTGAAGTAAAAGAAGCAGCAGCAACAAAACAGTCACACACATCCAACCAAAAGAGGGGAGGAGAGACAAAAAAAAACAGAAAATATAACAGACAAAACATACGCACACACCCAAACCCGTAAGAGCGAACATCATGCAAACCAAGGTAGATATACAAGGTAGCCGCATCGGCGAATTTCTACAACAAACATCGGTTGTTGTATTTTGATATGTCAAAAATATTTTGCAAAAACAAACAGATTGACAAGATTTTTTTACAAAAATTCTTGTAGAAAATGTTAATAAAAGTAGTGCCAAAAAAGCTTTTCGAAATTCGGAGATTTTCATTTATAATTTTGTTTTTTAATTTTTTGGTTCAACATTACAACAACATTTTTGACATTTATTTGTCCAACAGCTGGGCCGATGCGGCTACCTTATTAAATATACCTTGATGCAAACAACCGACCGACCGAGCGACCACCATAAGCGGCCTCCACCTTTTTTATTTGGTTCTTCGTCTCAACACTCTCTTTTCAATGTGCGCACAAACACTCACACATGTTCGCACACGCACTATTGTACCACACACAATGAATTGTCGCCGCCGTTATTGTTGGTGCTGTCGCCGCTGCCAGCATTGTGGTTACCGCCGCAGTCGTTGCCTCGGCGGCAGAGCACAACATTGATTAACATTAAATTAATTGAATTAATTTCAATTTGTTTATATTTATTTCAGGTTGTTTTGTTTGTTTTTTTTCTGTTCTCTTATAATCTTGCTCTCACTCTCTCTCTCTCACTTCAAAAATTTATTTCCATGGACCACACAATAAATAACTTTAAATTTCCATTATTATTTTCGATATGTTTGATTTTCTTTATTTTTAATTCTTATTTGTTTTTCTTTCTTTTCTTATTTTTTGTATTTCTATAATTGACTCTGCTATATAAATTTTTAAACTACAACCACCGATAAAAAGAGAGTGGCTAGGAGCCGCCGCTGCCGTCGTCTCATTAGTGGAGTTGTTCTTTATGCATTTTTACATATATTTTTTTTTTGTTTCACTTCACTTCGTTATCCACACATGTTTTAACTTGATTTACATGAATATTTTCTTGCTGATTGGGTTCGCTTCAATTTATGTATTTTATATATTTTTTTTCTTTTATTCCTCCAGCACACCCAAACTTACTTCTTCTTTTTTATATATTTTAAGATTGTACAACAAAACCCAGGTGTATGACTGGGTAAAGATGGCTTAATAAGCCACTTTGTATTAATACAAAAAAACTTTTGATTTTTATTTTCAATTTGTTGTTTTGTTATTTATTTATTCTTTCAAACGTTACGGAAAAACACACTGAGCTGAAAAATCTTCACACACGACGAACGCACCAACCAAGACTGAACGAAATGTTGCTGTAAAATTTTTTACACCACTACATCAAAAAACATCGCTGGGTATTGGGCCGTACTTCGCCCGTAAGTACCATGAAATACAACTGTTGCAATGGTGGCTTAGAATAATATAAATTAGAAATGTTATTATATTCTGAACGTGTAGTACATTTATTTATTAATGTTTTGGAGATATTCTTCACTTTGCTTTAAATTGTATTCATTTTTTTTGTTAGAAAATTCGTACTATTTAAAAAAAAACAGTGTTGTTTAATCGGTGAAATATGTTGTTTTCTTCTTTGTTATTGTTTTCTGTTTATGATAGGGCTCCATAGATCGCATGTCGATTAATCGATTAGTCGTATTTTAATTCGCCGGCTATTTACATGATGCCAGATTGCTTGTCATGTACGCAAAGAAATGGGAACCACAAATGAAGGCGGAATAAAATGGCTCAAAATAAGAATGAAGAAATGGCTATTGGATCAACAACGCAACAAATAAAAGTTGAATTAGTTTATTTATGACATGTACAGACGAGCGTTGTTCGCTCTCTCATTTGTTGTTGGACCCTTAATTATGAAGTAATTACTTAGTTCCCCATACAAAATAGTCTGAGCGAACCCCGACTTTTGTACGTTATTCAATTTGAATCACTCTCTGAATAACCAAGAAATTTGTCCCATCTCTAACAATTGAGAGTATTTATCGGAAATAAATTAATTTTGACAGCATGAAAATATTTATAAAATTTTAAAACTTTTTCAGTAAAATTGAAAATGATGAATGAAAAGTAAAAAATTGTATAGTTTTTATATATGCAGCAGGGTGTAAATTTTGTTTTCTACATAATGCAATATGCATTTCTATTCCCTTGGTTCTAATTAGCGTACAAAACAAGAAACAAATGTGGGGCAACCCAAAAAATTCTCCAAATTTTTATATGTGACATTTGAATTCAGAAAATATAAAAATATATTAAAAACAACAACATTTTCAGAAAAAAATGGAAAACATGAATGAAAAGTAAATACATAGATATGGGTTCATACTATAGTCAGGAGAAAGAGAATTATTTTTTCTATTTAGATCCCTATGTAATTCATTACAATATGTTACATTTTTGGTGTAAAACAAGAAACAAAAAGTTTGAAATAAAAAACTCTAATGACATGAATTATGAATAGTGTTGTATGAACGGGTTAGTTCATGTACGTGATTCTGAGAGCGAACTACGTTGTTCGGATGCTCGTCAGAACATGGCATTAATTAAGGGAAAATTCAACCGTTGCCACAGAGGTTCATTGCATGGGACAATTTTTTTCATATTGTGGCTGGTTTTGCCAAAGTCGTTTGACTGTGTATATCCAGAAAGAGAAATGTTAAAAATATATTATATTCAATTCAATTTATTTCATAAACGAGCACCTAGCACATGACCTACTCCAAAAGCTTAATATTTACAGTATATCACTTAATCATATCAAAAAACAACAATACATGAACTAATCCAAAACTCGAAACTCTATTTTTTTTTAAAGATGAGTTTTACAGCATTGGTAAAGCTAAGGTCACACTACGCAAATATTTGACTCAAATGTCTATTTTTTGTTTGCCCAAAAAAATGTCAAATTTGCACACTCTTGATTTTGTGGTCACATTACACCCAAATATTTGACATATTTTGTTTGCTGCAAATAGTGTCAAATAATCAAATGGGAAAACATATTTGAAGTGTGGTCACATTGGAAAATATATTTGCACCATGAAGCAGTTTAATCAAACTATCAGAGAGCATAAATTTATTTGCCAGCGAATATTGAGAGAAATCATGGCCAAGTTCGATTATTTTTTAAATCCTGTTGTATTTTTGTTGTAAGTATTTTATGGTATTTTAAGGTATTTTAAACAATTGTTCCAAACAGTACAATATATATCATACCCTTACGGAATCAGCTTATATATTAAATCGCATGTAACATACATATGGAGGCTGTAGCTAGATCTTGTCAGGATTTGAATTATGAATGAAACAATTTGCGAATAAGTTCTGCCGTGCCGAACATTTAAATAACCATTACCAAATTAGATCCCATTAGTAATAAAAATCGGATTGTACCAAATGGGGCGAGACCTTTATATCAAATATGTCAAAACTCCATGTTTGTTTAGACCATATCGAGCCATATTCGCCAAAAAAAAAACGTAACCTTCAAATTTGAAATTTTACAGTAGAAGGTTTCTTTTAAATTTTAAATTTAGAAATTTATAACTATAGTTTAAAACAAAACTAGTTTGTAACAAAACTATAGTTCTAAATTTCCAAATAAGAGCTTTATTAAATTTGAATTTATTAAAAGAAACCTTCCACTATAAAATTTCAAATTTGAGGGTTACGTTTTTTTTTGGCGAATATGGCTCGATATGTCGAGATTTCAAAATTGTATGTGACGAGATAATTTACCATCTGAGAACCCGAAATACAAAATAAAGGTTTTTACTTAATATAAATCCCAAATGCAAACAACGGCCACATCGTTTGAAAATATGTTTAAAACCTACAACAAATCGAAAATCGGGCTTTGCCATTATATCGCAGCTACATATATACAAATGCTGGCCTTTGTTGATGATTGCGTGGCGGTGTTTCCCCAAAAAAATTCGAAATGCCAATATTAAGCTTATTTGGTTTGAAAGCGTACCTAGGGCCTGAAATTATTGTTCTGTTCCCGTACTGCAAGAATCTACTATTCAGTGGCAATACTTACAAAATGTTTAATACTTTGAAGTTCGCAGCCTCAATAATCTAGATTAAGAACAATGAGGATCAAAAAAAGTAGATATTTATAACATTTAATTTCTTCTCAAATGATTGGAGTAGTACAAATTTCAATTCAATTTATTAATAAACGTATGTATGTTTAATTTTTTATATTTGTGATACAATTTATTTAGATAATACAACTCATTTTTATATATAATAATTTTCTTTTGGTGAGGATTAACCACCATCCCATTCCTACTGGAGTAGTCATAGTCCAATTAATCAACTTTTTTAATCATAACCCATAATTCAAATAATCAAAACTTCTTTTAATTGATCGGTATAATATTTTTTTAGTAGTTCAATATCCCTCTCTTTTACATTTAATATGATAAAATTTATATTCAATTGTGAAATGTAGCTTACAGCCTTAAGGTCGAAAGACTGGGCAATATGAAATATAAAATAAATAAAAAAAAATAAAATGAGAATACCTTCTGTAGATATGCCATGGCTATTTTAGTAAAATGTTACAAATATATCAAATGTTTTGATTAATTCTGACATTATTGGCCAAAAGGTAGAGGTGTATTTTCTCTTTTCTGACAAAAGCCACCCTATCTTGTATAATTGTACAATGGATAATATGATAAAATGTTTGTTTCATCCATAACATAGAATTTTTTAAAGTGGACTTATTTCAATTAAATTTGAATAACATTTAATTTAAATTCAATTTATTATGTATTTTGATTTGGTGGAACAAAGCCACTTTTAAACAAATTCGATTAAAACACGGTTTGTTTTGTTTATTTGAGATATTTTTACACTTTTATTAAATAAAGAAGATATCGCGAAAAATGAATGGATTGTAGAGTTTTTTTTTTACAATACGGGGTTGCATATATAATAAAAGAAATATATTTTCCCAACACATTGAACGATTTTATTCTCGAATGTTGTAATGTTCAATTTTAACACTTTGTGGCCCAATGTTGCCCACAGGGAACAAAATGTTTCAGAGTTTATATTCAATATGCAGCTAGTAGATATGTATTCAGATGGATTATATAAAAAAATCATGAAAATTCAACATTTTGGTAAAGTAATGAGCTTTTCAATATAGGGAAGAAGGTAAATTTGTGTACAGTACTACTTTGTGTATACAGTCCAAACTATTTAAATTTGAATCGTATTGCAATTGTACGAATTCTGACATCAGAATTATTTTTGATTCTTGTAAAAATGAATATAGAGAATAATTTAAAATTATTATTCTGTCGATTTTGCATTAAGTTTTTTTTGATATTGGTTTTTAATTTTTCCTTCTAAGGTCGGTTTCAAGACTGCGGAAAAAAATCGGGGCTCAAAGGATTAATTACATCTCAATTTGTAAATATTTTATGACTTTTCAAGGCAGGGGCAAACAAAAGCAAAAATTGTAATCAGTAGGTACCATTAACCTTCCTCTTGTTATTGTACCATGCAAACGCTGACCTTTATCTCAGGACAAAAATAACTTTATACGTTACGTTACTGACTAATTTCATAACAAAAATATTCTACAAAATTAACTCCACGTGCGGTCTACTTCAATATATCGTTTATAAAAACAAACCATTCGAATGGGGTTCAGCATTTGTTACCAAAATGACCGTATTTTTGGTATTTTGTTTTAATTTGAATTTGTCCGCTACGACGTCAAATTAATCAACAGCTCACATGTAGGGAACAATCGAACGAGAAACTCACAACAAATAATCGATAAAAAATCATTTAATCGATTAGTCGAAAGTCGATCTACAAATCCCTATTCAATGAAAATCACTGATTTGGACAGACATTTCCAAAAACAATTCGCCCAGTAAAGACGCGCTTTTATTTTGGACTCATCATCACACTTGGAGATCAACAAACAAAGAAGGACTGGGCCAACTGTGAAACATAGTTTTAAATACTTCCATTCAATTCGGAATACAATCAACAATAGCTAAAATAAACTAAAAAAAAATAGTGGAAATCAATTTACTCCAAACGTAGAGAAAACAAAACAAATTCATCATCATGCAGTCTGCACATAGTAAAAAAAGAGTTTGCTATTATTATGACAGTAAGTTAATGTTTTATTTTTCTTAAATACATTTCATACTTTCAGTGTAATTATTCGTTTTAATTTATTTTCAAGAATTTTCTTGGCAAAACATTTGCCATTCATTTGTTTGGTTAATGAAATTCGTATGATGATTATTTGTAAATATTCATAATTTAAAACGACTGTACCATCGGCTTTTCAATACATCACAACACACCGTATAGTCAACAGTACACTTTTGTGCCAACGACCATACCTCGGACGACGTGTGAATTGAAAGACGGCAGAGAGATAGTCTTTTCGACCATCACTCTGCCGGCGTATGCACGTATACAAAGTACATTGTCGTCGTAGATGCTCCCTTCGTTCGAACGTTGTGTGTGTGTATGTTTGTTTTTGGTTTGTTTGTAGAATGTGCGCGTTTTTTGTATACTCGGAATGTATGGTTGTCGTATATGCGAAAGAGTGTCTTGTTGTTTGTGAAAACATATGACGCTGTGAGGACTCTCGATTTAAAAATGTTTTTTTGTTTGAAGATGAACATAAAAATAAATGTATTTTTGCTATTTTTCTAATTTTTATTTATTGTTTAGGAAACTAATGCGAACATACGTTATTAATATTATTTTTATTTTAGGTGATATTGGTAACTATTACTATGGCCAGGGACATCCCATGAAACCTCATCGTATACGTATGACCCATAATCTGTTGCTCAACTACGGGCTCTATAGAAAAATGGAGATTTATGTAAGTATTAATTATTACAGTTTGTAGTTAGTGACTTATAAGTATACATTTTTAAATGGATTTTTTCATAGGGAACCGAGTTTTCATTAGGGAATTTTTAACAAGGAAAACAGATTCACTACTATTTAAAAACAGTTGTGAATATATTTGTATTTCCTAGAAAACTACTATACGAGTTATGAAATATTTGTTTTGTTCTAAGGATAACTGTAATATTTAGCTTTGGTACATATTTTAGTATACCGATTTCAGCTAGAAAGAACTATTGACCTTTACGTTGATATCGACTGCAAGGAAGTATACATTCATATATGTTAGACGTACAGTAATATATATATATATATATATATATATATATAGGTCTACAACGCGCTTAGAAATTGTGCGGATGCGTACGTATAAATTCCAATAAAAAACACATGAAGGAGATTTTCCTCTGATTAGAGTACTGAAGACCTTCTGTTTAGTATACCGAAGACCGTCCAGCAATACTCATTTGCTTCACTGGTTTGTTTATTTATAATTGATCGGCTTCCGGAATAGAGTTGCTACATAATATGATATATTATCCATATTATCAAGACTACTAATATGTCGTCTGAAGATTAGCCTTGCAGGCTAAGAATAACGATTTTGACATAATTATGTTTAGAGTGGAATTTGAAATGGTAAATTATTGCTTGAAAATTTATATGTCCTCCACCATTATATACATAAAATCGATCGGGACCTTTATATGGGGGCTGTGAAAAATAAGAAAAAATATGTTTTTAGTATGATGATATATTAAACGTTTTCTTGCAAAGGTGTTATCGTCATTATACCGAAATTGAACAACACTGTTATATAGGGACTACAAAAGAGTAGATCTAGCTGTAGACATATAAATATTGTTTTAAATTTCCCAGTTGATATTCCCTCATTGTCATAACCGAATTGTTGTCCTTCAACACCCTTACAATTGACTGCTTCCTGGGGATTTTTTGTGTACAATATTGCGGTGCGATCTCTTCGATTTTATACGTTGCACTGGTGGTATTGGTGACAAATGCTTTTGGGAATATCGTCGTAACATTAGGATGGACAAATCGACCGTCAATTATAATATTTTTTACTCCCAGGCATGGAATCATATCACATCACATAATGTATTGTAAATTTGATATTCTAACTTTTATTTTTTCCATTTGACAATCTACTCATCTGCAAAGTTCTATATTCTATATACTTTGCTATAACAAAAATAATATTTTGTCTCTTGCCTTTGCAGCGTCCACACAAAGCCACTGCCGATGAAATGACCAAATTTCATTCAGATGAATATGTTCGCTTCCTACGTTCCATACGACCCGACAATATGACCGAATATAACAAACAAATGCAACGATTTAATGTTGGCGAGGATTGTCCCGTCTTCGATGGTCTCTATGAGTTCTGTCAACTTTCTGCGGGTGGTTCTGTTGCTGCTGCCGTTAAATTGAACAAACAAGCCTCCGAAATTTGCATCAATTGGGGTGGTGGTCTGCATCATGCCAAAAAATCGGAAGCCTCCGGTTTTTGTTATGTCAACGATATTGTTTTGGGTATATTGGAGTTATTGAAATATCATCAGCGTGTTCTTTATATTGATATCGATGTGCATCATGGTGATGGTGTGGAAGAAGCATTCTACACAACAGATCGTGTTATGACGGTTAGTTTTCATAAATATGGTGAATATTTCCCTGGCACAGGAGACTTACGTGATATTGGTGCCGGTAAGGGTAAATATTATGCGGTTAATATACCGCTGCGTGATGGCATGGACGATGAAGCCTATGAATCGATATTTGAACCAATCATATCAAAAGTTATGGAAACTTTCCAACCGGCTGCTGTTGTGTTACAATGTGGTGCTGATTCATTGACCGGTGATCGTTTGGGATGTTTCAATCTCACCGTTAAAGGTCACGGTCGTTGTGTGGAATTCGTAAAGAAATATAATCTGCCGTTCTTAATGGTTGGTGGTGGTGGCTATACAATTCGTAATGTATCTCGCTGTTGGACCTATGAAACATCGGTGGCATTGGGTGTGGAAATTGCTAATGAATTACCCTATAATGATTACTTTGAATACTTTGGTCCAGACTTTAAATTACACATTAGTCCTAGCAATATGACAAATCAAAATACAACAGAATATTTGGAAAAAATTAGAAATCGGTAAGTAAAAATTTGTTTTCTATTAAAAAACTCAAGATAAAAGTGAAAATGATTTCTAAAAATAGAAGAAGAATAGCTTTCTTAAAGCTATTGGAGTTCTTAAATTATATATAGAAAGAAAACCTTCAATAGGTATTTTATAGATAGACCATAATTATTATGTATTCTCTATTTCTAAAGATAGATGAACTTAAATAGATTCTATGTAGTTAGAAATCCTTCGCAAGGTCTTCTGTAGACTAAAGACCTTCAATGGATCATTTGTACCTAGAGGATCTTTAAAGGTCATTTATAGGAGAAGACTTTCAACATCTCATTTTTAATATGTCTTCTATGGAAATATTCAGTACGTATTTCATAGATACCTTCAATAGGTGTTTCATATATTAGACGTTTTAATAGGTCCTTTGTATATTATAACATTGAGCAGGACTTCTATAAATAGGAAATCTTAAATACATTCTGTGTATTTAAAATACGTTTAATATGTTTTCTGTAGTTGGAATATTTTAGAGTAGGAAGGTAGGAGACTTAGGCTGACGTCAGAGTGCGCGCGAGAAGCGATACTATGATATGCCGCTAGACGACGCTATAAACCTCTGCGTGTGTTTTCTTATGGCATAGCGCAAAAGCTGTCAGAGGTGGATGCTACGCTACAAGCGAGACAAAGCGAGTGCAAGCGATAAAGCGTGTTGTGCAATGGTTTATAGCAAGAGCTCGCTTTGACTCTGTTTGAGTTTCTTTGTTTGTTATTTTTATTTACCGTTATTGATCGGTTTTTGGCATCGTTATTTTGCATCTTATCGAATTTTAATGGTATGGACCAATCTGTCGGGATTTTTGTGGACTCAAGTCCAAATTTAATTAAATAAAAATAAAATAATTTGGAAAAAATAAGGGAAAAAATAAGGGAAATAAGGGAAGTAGCATGAACTATTATAGCATGTAGTATCGCATCGCTTCTCGCTGGCACTCTGACGTCAGCCTTACAATAGATTGTCTGTAGAAAAAATAGATCTTTTTTATGCATAGAAGACCTTCATTGACTCTTCTCTAAATAGAAGAGATTCAATAGTTCCTTCAATTGTTCTGTTATAGATATAAGCAAACTGAAAACCAAGGGAAAAATAGAAGATGTTCAAAGATTGTAAATTTCTGTGTAAATTTTCCTGTAAAAGATGACGGGGAGCTGATAGACATGCGTTGTTATTAATTTGTATTTCATTTTAAAAAATATCAATTTAATCTTCTCCGTTTTCAGTCTCTTTGAAAACTTGCGTATGTTGCCACATGCACCCGGTGTGCAAATTCAAGCGATACCCGAAGATGCAATCAACGATGAATCCGAAGATGAAGATAAAGTTGACAAAGATGAACGATTAACACAGGCCGACAAAGATAAACGTATTGTGCCTGACAATGAATTCTCAGATTCCGAAGATGAAGGTGAGGGCGGTCGAAGAGATAATCGTTCCTACAAGGGTCAAAGAAAACGGCCACGTCTCGACAAAGAAGGAAAGGCAACAGAGAATACGGAAGCCAAAGATGACAAAGAGAAAAGTAAGTGGAAATAAACTAACTAAAACACACTGGGAATATCTTTTAATTTATTAACTTTTTTTGTTTTCTTTCAGTGGACACAACAGAAACCGAAGAACCTGCTAAAACTGAGGATGGCAAAAAGGAGAACAACATATGACGTGGTGGTCGTAATTGGTTATAGAAACCAATCAAACGTTCATCGAAGTTTAAGCCTAATTTAACGTAGCGTTTATTTAATTTGTAATTTAAGCTGTGTACCGCTCTTTTTTCCATCTCTCTACTCATTTACTCTCTCCCACATCCGTTTAAAGGCGTGTTTATTTTGCATTCTCCATTAAAGAAACGAAATATTTCAAAAAACTTTTGTCCAGTTTGTGAATTTTAATTAAAAAAATTCTCCATTATTTTGCCAAATGTGGAACTCTTATAGAGCCAATGAAGCATTATACTTTCGTTTTTGTTTGTATTTCCAAAAAACGCGTCTACAAGTAAACAGATAACAAAATAAAACGTTATATTTTATACTTTAGAAGTAAACTCTACAAATATATATATACATGTATTTTAAGTTAAGATGTGTAACATAATATTTAGAAAGGAAAAACATCATTTCTAACTAAAAGGAAGAAAAAATAAGAAAACACTCACACAACTATACACGAATATTTTCTCTTCTTAATAGGCAAAAGGCAAAAAATAAACAAACAAAAAAACAACTACATCAATAGGCGCATACCGAGTCTTCTGAAGAAAAAAATATATATACATACTTAGCCACACAATTTCAAAAATAACCTCAAACAACAACACACATGCATACTTTTATATACAATTAATTATATTTGTTTTCCACCTTCATATACATAATTATATAGGTTATTAATTTATATACAACGTAAAACATAAAATATAATAAAAATAATGAATATGTATGTATGTGTGTGAATAAAACAAAATAAAAACAATAGTAACATACATAAATAAATAAATTCTATAAAAAGTATAATACTTTAAAATATGGAATATATAAATTATGAAATTTATTTATTCGGTGGTCTTTAGGAGTGTTCACTCGCCAAATGTTTAGCACATTTTCCTCGTAAATCTCTGGACTATCGGGGTCTTCTATAAATATAAGGTCATCATTGGATATAAGTCCACTGCCCATTTGACTTGCAGCTAGAAGACCTTATACGGTCACAATTCCGCATAATATTTCATTTCTCCAAATCAAAATTGAATTAAAGCATTCGTTCTTAGATATTGACCACAGAGTTATGGCGCCGTCGGTAGATCAAATTGAGAGGACGTACTCACACGGGTTAGGGGACATTGATATAGCTAACCGAATATAAACAATGTGTCTGACGAATGGTGTAACTGGCAGTCTGTCATTTCATCCATATTATCACATCCATCAAGAACAATAGAGGATGAAGGCGACTTGAGCTAGGAATCTAATTTAAAAATTTGAAGGATTTGGGATTTGTTTATGCCAACGTTTAGCAATAAGGGACGCTGCCTTTTAAAGCAGAATACCAATAAAAGTTATTCTACGTATAGACGATTTTGTATATGAATGAGACCTCAATATGCTCCTCTTTATAATGTCATCCATAGACCTATATGTGCTTTATAGACAGAAGACCCTTTAAAGGCCTTTTATAGGTAGAATACTATATATTCACTCAATAGTCAGGACACCTTCATTAGGTTTTCTACATCTACGTGATCTAAAGTAGAACATCCATAACATCTTTATTTGGGCTTCTGTAGTTTGTTGGCTGTTCCTCTATTTAATAAAGCTGCATAAGTTCGTATATTTATAGTAGGCCTATATAATATCTTCAAAAAATTGTCTATATGCATATAGAAGAATCAAAGGAATTTTTAAACATTTTCCCTCAATTTCTCCTCTTTTGCTAAGAACATCTTTTTTTAAATTAAGGGAACCCCAACCCATTGTCAATTTTTTATTTTTAAGATTTTAAATGAGCTGCGAAATGAATACCAATGCATGTTAAGGATTGTAACTTTGCACATATTTATTTGAAGATTTAAAAAGGAAGAAAAATAATTTACAAACATTTTGTTGTTGTTGTTTTTTTGTGATCAAAGAAATGTCCTTATTTTTTATGGCGGGCATGATAACTCCTCACTGGAACATCGGAATCCGCAAATTTTAACGGTGTTAGAAAGAGTACATGTCTGGCTCTCTTATGAACTAGGATTATTGACTTCGCACAACAATTAACAAAAAGGTGGAAATTTGTAATTTTTTTTTTTTTGAAAAATCGCCTATTTTTGACCACAAACTAAGTTAAAAAATAAGGAAGATCTTCACCGATTGGCTTTATCCTAGTTCATACGATAGCTATACACTCAAAGACAAATGTCCCAAAATTTGAAATCAATTGGATTATCAGGATTTGAGTTATCGTGCCCGCCATTCGTAAAAACGCTGTCTTGCTGTCACCTGATGCTAACACAATAAATCGGTTCTATCTTCAAAAATTGCTGAGATTTTCACTTGAAAATTTATAGGGACATTCTTGAATTAGTGTAGGTTCAAATTAAGTCAAAATAAAAAATTAATTTTTTTGAAACCGAGTGGTGGTGGGTGGGGTCCCCTTAATTCAATACAAACCGTGATTGTGGTGGGTGGGGTCCCCTTAATTCAATACAAACCTTGATTTTCAATTTAATAAATAAATCCAAATAAATATTTGTGACGGTATTATATATCCAATTGGTTAACATTTTTCTTTATTTATTGGTTTTTGTTATTTTTTTACTATATACATTTTGATTTCTAAATCCTATCTAAAACAAACTTAAATACATTAAATTCTAAATTAACTACATACATAAATAATAAGTTGCGAGTTTGTTTTGGTGTTATGATTATTTAAAGGAATGTCAATTAAGTAAACAGCCGATAATAACAGTAGTAGTATTAATCATATTCAATACTGTTGACTAAACTTGTTGTTGTTGTGGTTTTAAATTTCAATACTAATCTAAAGATAATATAGAATCTATACTACTTCGATTACGTGGCCTCATTAGCGGTCCACCCAAATAACTAATGGGATTTGAGAACTGACGATGGCTGTCATCGATAAATGCCGGAGCAATGGGTATTTGAGAATTTGTTCGTTTGGCCACAAAACCTTGTACAGGTACATCGGCGATTTCCACCACCGTAGGTTCCAATGCTTCCGTTGGCGACGGTAAATGGTTGCCATTCGCTGTCGATTGTTTTTTACGGCGATTTTCTTCTGCTGCCGGTAATTTAAAGCTGACAAATCCTTTACGTTTGGGTCGTTGTACCGACAATGTTCGTAGAATTGGATTTGGATTCCTCGAGGCTGTTGATTGTTCTATAAGGGGCTGGTAAAGGGATTTTAGGATTATTTGATTGTTAGTATGTTGTAGTCTGGTGGTTAAATTAGGAAAAATCTGTTTGCTTTTGTTGGTGGTGTTTGTTATTGGATTATTGTTATTGTTTTTATTGGGGAAATGTGGTGTATTATGGAATTGTGGACAGGCGGTGGGTTGCCACAAAAAAACCAAAATTTGTATGTGGATGTACAAAAAGACAGAGGTGGTGGTGAAGGGGACAAAAAATAGAAATTGAAATAAATTTAGTAAAATTAGTATAAGAAATAATTGTTTTAAAATAATAAACAAAATATTTTAATGAAATATACCTAAATATTATATATATATTATAAATATTATTTATAATAATCGTTTGTTTTAAAATAAATCGGTTGCATATCGCCATGGGTCATCTATAGAACCACCACATTCGATTTCGAAAAAATATATAAGTCAATTTAATAGAGATTTGTCTGCGTGACATCAGGTTCCGTTATATAGAATTACCAGTAAATTCGGGGAAAACAATGGTACATTCTAAATCGTATGGTTCAGCCACGAAAACGTTTCCCAGTTATATACCGTAAAAAATCCGCTCAGATTTAAAAAAATTTGCACAGCATATACAGAGTTTCATTCAAACCCAATGAAATGACTGTAATTTGGTATTTTATTCCCTCAGAGGATAACAACATCATACGATCTTGATTGATTTCATATAATTTTCATGACCAAAAGTTTGAATTTGACTTGTAACTCTACACAACTATGTTTTGTATTATTTATAAGTTTGTGTGACTCCTAGAGTCCAAGGTCCTAGACCGTTTCAATTTTTCGTATACCGATGGCAATATCTCAGTAAGCTGGGTCGATTTATACATTAAAGCATCCAATTAAATTACATGCCGCTTTTATGGATCAATCGCCATGAAAATGAACATGTTGTTCCGGTTCTGATTTTGATGGGTTAGTATTATTCTAGTTGCTCTACATATATGTTTTTATACCCTCATCCTTATGGCTAATGACGATATATACACTTTGCTTTGTGCCTCATCGAAATATTAGTTATAGAACCCATTTTTCCTTTGACCAAATCAGTTTCAGACAATTTAGAGTCGATTTACAAATGTCCGTCCGCCACTCTGTGTGTTTGTCTGGCTGGTGTAGACCATAACCCTTGGTTAAATTAAGTCTAGAGTGATGTGTGTTAAGTTTCGTGAGATTTGGATATAGCTCCCATATATATTTTGGTCCGATTTAATGTAAATAGTGCACCAAAGTCATTATATATCCTTCGATTTGCTCGAAAAT
This sequence comes from Musca vetustissima, assembly GCF_032173495.1. NCBI lineage: Eukaryota > Metazoa > Arthropoda > Insecta > Diptera > Muscidae > Musca > Musca vetustissima. The sequence continues at coordinate 19,485 of NW_026882297.1, forward strand.
TGGCATAGCGTACTGAATAAGGTCTAGAACGATGTGTGTTTAATTTTGAAAATCGGTTCAGATTTAGATATAGCTCCCATATATATATTCGTTCGATTTTAGGTAAATAATGCACCAAAGTCCCTATATATCCTTCGATTTGTACAAAATTTGACATAGCGTAATGAATTGAGTCTAGAATGACGAGTAGTAAGTTTCGGGAATATCGTGTCAGATTTCGATATTGCTTCCATATATATTTTCGTCCGATATTAAGTAAATGGTGCACCAAAGTCCCTATATAACTTTCGATTTGAACGGAATTTGACATAGCGTACTGAATGAAGTTTAGAGTGATGTGTGTTAAGTTTCGTGGAAATCGGCTCAGTTTTAGATATAGCTCCCATATATATTTTCGTCCGATTTAATGTAAATTGTGCACCAAAATCGGTATATATCTTTCGATTTGCACGAAATTTTGGCATAGCTTACTTCATTGAGTCTAGAATGATGTGATGCGTTGGAATTTTCCGATATACCCGCAAAAAAAATGGGAATTTTCTTTAATCACAAAAAAAAACAACCCATAGAAAATCATCAACATTTTAAATCATTCACCCCTTTGGTTTAAAATTTTGATGATTTTCTATGGGGGGTGTCCCTTAAATGAAGTTCGAAGGTGGGGAATATCGGTCTACTTCTTCTGGTACCTCTTACACAAAATGGTCAACATTTAACCGAAAATAAGTTTTCTAATATCATGCGATACCACTGAGTTCTTATAATTCAAATTTCTGTGTTCCAGCCCTATCAGTTCACCAAAATGTATCAAATTTAGTACCACTTAGTACTTTTCGTACACATAGGTACACATTTCCAAAAATATCTACACTCCGGCGGTAATGTTCGTTTCATATTTCAGGATTCTAGCCTCATTCGTTCTTCCAAATTTAAATTGTAACAAATTTAGTGTTGTGTAGTATTTTTCGTACACACTTCCAAATCCACATCCTAGTTCTATCCGTTCACATGCTATGAAATTTAGTACTTGTTAACACTTTTCGGATACTAATAGTTCGAGATTCCACAAAAAACCCTTTGGTACATACATATATACTAATCAAATTTGAAAATAGGGAATATCAATCCTCCACTTCTTCTGGTACCTCCACCACAAAGTGGTCAAAATCGGACTATCCGATTTGAACTAAACTTACCACAACCTAATATTTTAACAATTTCTGTATAATGGTTCAACATTTTGAACTAATTTCATCGAAAGTTTGCACATCACAATGTTTACCTTACATAAATTATGTTAGAAAATTGTACCTGTTGGTCCTCTCCTTCTGGTACCTCGTCCATAAATGGTCAACATTTTACGATACTGTAAATGTGATTTAAAGCGTAATGAATAACCAATTTAATTTATTGCTTACAAGTCGTAATATTTTAACCAACATTTAATTTGCTATTATTTTAGTAAAGAATAAAGAATAAAAATAAGTAAAGAATAAATGCTCAGAGAGTAAAAGAGAAACCGCCATATGAAATGACTTACTAAAAGAGAACGCAGAGAACAACCTTATTGATACATATAAACAAGGGTACCAGTTCCCATGCTTTCCCAGCATTATTTTAGACAAAATATCTTTACTGACATTTTTCAATATATTCCACGTTTAGGTGTATATTTCCGCCCCGAAATACCGGGTAGTTCATGTTAAAAAGCATTTAGAAATTGCAGGATCCCATTTTTAGTTTTTCTATTAAAATATTACCATCTCAGTTCGTCGATATCTGCTTGTCCATAAAAATACTCCCTTCTCATAGGTTTCCTTCGATTATCTCAGGATTTGTAAACAATATTATTCTTTGTCAGTCTACATGATTACCTTCCTCTCAGCTCACCTTTACCAAAGACTACTAAGCTCATTTGTGTAAAAAGCTCTTCATCTTAGCTTGTCTTTTCATTTTTTTCATGATCCCTTCCTAGTCGAATAATCTCTTGTACCAAAAATACACATTTTGTAATGTAAGCTGTCTAAATCCCCCATTTAATATTTTTCATCCGTTTATGCATACATACATACATTTGTACGTACGTATATATTTAATAAAACAAATGTATTTTTATATTTAAGACTAATTAAAGTGTTCCGTAAAAACCCGATTGTGATTTAAGTACTGCAATGAGTCCATTTGTACACTGTGCACACAATTGTGTGCATGTATGTGTGTACGCACAAGTGTAATATGTAGATGCTGGTATGAATGTGCATGTGTATGTCGTCTGTCGGTGTGTCTGTGTCATGAACTAATTTCATGTTTGTTTAAATTTGAAGAAAGCGACAATTGTTTTATGACACGATTTTTGTTGTTCTACAATTTAGGCTTAGCCTAACAACAAATATATGCATGTTTGTTTATATATATGTAATTGTTGCTCTAGGATGTATGAATGCACTCAAATGTAGTAGATTGTTAGGGTAGATCAGTTGTTAGAGTAAGTGTTGGAAATGTTTTAAAATAACTATGTTCTTTGCGGTATATTGTCAGTATAGGTCAATGTTTCGATCCCGATCGATTTTATGTATATCCATGGGAAAGGGAATGCAATTTGACATTTCGGATTTTTGGAGGGTAGAAATCTTTATCACCTATCCACGTTTATTCCCTTAAAAGGCTATCATTCCATTTTTCGGTATTTTGAAGGCCTTGAATTGTCAGTATAGGCCCATATTTTAACATGGGATATTGTCATGGTCCTAGGAGCATTTACCAACAAATGTAATAGTGGTATTGGGTTTTTAAAGGGCACAAAACTTTTTGCAGAATAATGTTAGTATGGGTCCATTTTTTTCTTACATGCCCCTATATTAAAGTCCTGTCGCATTATAAGTAGTTTCATAGTCTTCGTTGCATTTTCCAAACGATTTAGAATTTTTAGATGATGAAAAAAATTTTTATGGAGAAAATGTCCGATATAGGTCCACATTTTGGTATAGACACCGATATATTGGTACAATTCCGGTACATTTTCTCATGTACCGATTTTCGGCATTTTAATGGAGGTAAACAAGTTCATCGCAGAAAATTGTTGGTATTGGTCCATGTTTTGACATAGTCTACACAAAGGTCCTGCTCAATTTGAGACATTTTCAGAGTCCCAGACGGATTTTCTAACCGAAGTCGGTTTTTTAGTAGGTACAAAAATTGTTTGCAAAAATTTTTCGATACAGGTCCATGTTTTGACATATACTCATTTAGTACACTTTTATGGTCGTAGCTGAATTTTCCAACCGAAATGGCTGGCATTAGGGGTTTTTGCTAAGCAGAAAATGTCAAGATTGTTTGTGGTCCTCTTATAAGAGCACCGTTCGTATTCGGTATTATGACGATATTAACCACATTTTCGAATAGAACGGACTGTAATTTGGCGTTCCGGAGTTTTGGAGGGCAAACAAGTTCTTGGCAGTAAATTGTGAGTACATGTCATTGTTTTCATTGCATCAGGTCCCGCTACATAGCCGGGATTTTTATGGTGTTACCCTCACGATTTTTTGCGGACTCCATTCAACGGGACCGCTCCATTTTCGCTATTTTAAATCTTTTAGTCAAATTTTCCAACAGAACGGTTTGTCTCGCAGAAAATTTTAAATATAAGTCCATGTTTTTTACAAAGTCCCCATCTAAAAATTTGCAGGCGTTTTCAGAATCTTCCACGTATTTCTAACCGAAGTAACTGTAATGTGGCATCCCAAGGCCTTGTTGTGCTGAACGTTTTCAATGTAAAATCCGCCTCATTTTAGGTATTTTTATGGCTCTAGTCTCACATTCCAAGCAGTGTGGCTATAAGTAAGTCTTTCAGGTTTTCGGGGAGAATAAAAGACGTATTGGCAGAAATTAGCCAATATTTTCACATATCGTTCTTGTTAGTTATGCTGAAAATTTGAGCCGAAATGTTTAATCTGAGTGACGTCTTAGCAGACTTTTTGCAATAACTTAGTCCCCTTGCAAGTGTTCCGATCGATTTTATGTTTTTTTAACTATTATGGTTAATAAATTTAACCGGATGTAGCCATCCACCCTAATACGCATTGGTGTGCGCTTTAAAATTTGAACTAAATTGCCAACCTACTTCCTGCCTTCTGCTACAACTACTACTAAAACAACAACAACAACGGCTGCTGCTGCTGCCATTCACGCAGACAAATGTGACAAACAAAACATTTGTTTTGCCAATTCAAATGCACAAATATGACTAAAACTATGTCTGCATGTGTACGTGTGTGTGTGTATGTCGTTATGTTGGTGTACGAGTGTTGTCGTCTAAAAGAACCACTGTATGAATCAATGAAAGAATGCATGAATGAACGAATGAATGAATGACTGAATGAGTGTGTGAGCGACTGAGTGACTAAGTGAATGGAATAAAACAGAAAATGCCTCCACCGAATGAATGTGTGGATGACAAAGTGACGAAATGAATTAAATGTTCGTCTGTCGTATTTCTGGTGTATAACATATAAAAATACACCGGTAGCACTTGCATGAAAAGCGTTTCTATGAATGTTGTTAAAACAATGTTTTTGTTGTTGTTTTTTTCCAGATATAACAAAAGCTGCCTTCTATAAGCATAACGGATCTAAAATATGTGATATGTCTCTGTAGCAGATAAAAAAGGAAAGACAAATTCGTAGAAGTTTTGTGTCTAAAATTTGGAACATATAGAGATGCATGATGAATGCGGTACTAAAAGGTATGAGAAAGGGTAATATGGTCCAATGTTATAACTTTTCAAAATGTCTTGAATATTATATTTATATTAGACCTTTTGGAAGGTTAATTGAAAAGTCTGGCTCATAGAAGGCGCTATGCATCGAATGCTCGTTAGGGGTATATACTATTGAAACAAAAGGATGAGTTTAGACGTGATGAAGTCAACTCCGAATGCAGCAAAAAATTCTGGACTTTAATACGGGTGTTTTAAATGTCCGTAAAAGAGATGAAGAAGGCATCCGAAAGATATGAAATGAAAATTATGTTTCACCATGACGGTGTTACAGGTGAACGAAACTATATATGGAAACTATGCTATATCTAAATCTGAACCGATTTCAAGGAAACTTGCCAAAGATTAATTTATATTAATTTCAGTACGTTGTGTCAATCGGCCTAGCTATGGGTCTTTATGGGGCACCATATACTTAAAATCTAAATCCGAACCAATTTCAAGAAAACTTGACACACGAAAGGTTATAGTAACAGTACATTGTACAATATTGTGTGACGATCGGCCAATCTTTGGGTCCTTAGTGCATAATTTAAGTTAAATCGGTCGAAAATATATATTGAAGTTATATCTAAATCTGAACCGATTTTCTCGAAACTTGGCGCACATCATTTTGGACCTAATTCAGTACTTTGTGCCAAATTTTGTGCAAATCTAAAGATATATAGGTACTTTGGAGCCCCATTTACCTTAGATCGGACGAAAATATATATGGGAGCTATATATAAACCTGACGCGATTTTCTCGAAACTTCTCACAAGTCATTCTGGACCTAATTCAGTACTCTGTGCAAAATTTCGTGCAAATCGAAAGATATATAGGAACTTTGGTGCCTCATTTAACTTAAATCGGACGAAAATACATATGGGAGCTATATCAAAATCTGAACCGATTTTCTCGAGACTTGGCGCACATCATTCTGGACCTAATTCAGTACTCTATGCCAAATTTCGTGCAAATCGATAGATATATATGGACTTTGGTACACCATTTACCTTAAATCGGACGAAAATATATATGGGAGCTATATCTAAATCTGAACCGATTTTTCCCATTTTCGTCCTTGGGCCAATTAAAAGACCTGGCCCAAATTTCATCCAAATCGGATCATAAATGCGACCTGTACTTTGTTAACAAAAATACATGGACGGACGGACAGACAGACGGACATGCATAAATCGACTCAGAAAGTGATTCTATGCATATTCTCAAAAGAAACCATGGGTCCCAGTACCACACTGTGGTGAAGGGTATAAGAAAAATTAATAAAAAACCAGTGAGCGGAGGAGAATAGTCGGACAGGGCCGACTATATGATACCCTACACAACTCCCACGAAAATCTAACTTTCTGTGATATTTGTAACCTTAATCGTGATATTTGTACCCTCTTGACCGACTAGAGGTCAACAAATATTACTAATATTCACTACAGCCCTTCTAATTACTTGCCTTCACCATGGGTTGTGTTGTGATGTTTGGTTTTCAATTTTGGTCTATCGATCGACTCGAAAAAAACACAAAAAACTTAAATTTCATCCCAATATGATTATCTCATCATCACCGAAAATTATAGGCATTGCCCTTGACCATAACTCGGACCTCGCTGAACATTTTAAAGCGATCAGCGCTATATTTCCGCCCTCTAGGGTGGTAATGGCTTACTAAATAATATATGAATACGTAACCACCTGTAAATATGTTAGTCTAACTCCCACATCCGGATACATACTACAATATAATTGGTATCGATTTAAAGGTCAACCACTCATTTTCGATATACTATCAACATTTTGGGTCAATGTCCTTCAAGAGTAAATATATACGCCATAGAAAACAAATTTTGTAATTTTTCACACAAGTCAGGGTCCATTTGACCGATCTTTATCAAAACAGGCATGCTTATTCTTTGGCCCGATCCCTTTCTCCATGTAAAAATTCTCGATGTTTGGGCCATAATTGCGGCCTCTAGAACGACCACAAAATCAGACAAAACTAAAGTTTTTGGCCTATTTCATCCCCTAAATGTTAACCGAACTTTACCAAAAACAATAGGGGTCTTCATTGGCCAGAACCCATCCTACATGCAAAATTTCGTGAAGATTGGTCCATAACTGTGGCCTTTGTCGTGTTTACAAATTATAATGGACAGACGGATGGACACACATGTCTAGATCGACTCAGCTAGTCGAGATATAACGATCGGTATACTTAAAGATGGGTCTAGAACCAATAATTCGCGGCGTTACAATCTCTTGGGTGTACACCAAAGCTATAATACCCTGACAACATAGTTGTGTAGGGTATAGATATAGTTTTTATAAAAAATCCAGGACTTGTCAAAAGTTTAAGAAATAATTCTATAAATACAGACCTTGTCAAAAGGTTAAATAAATAATTTAAAAAAATTCACTACTTGTTAAAGGTTCAAAAAAATAATTTTAAAAAATCCACGGCTTGTTAATAAAACCCCATCCTTGTCGAAAATTCAAAATATTTTTTTATAAATCCACGACTTAACAAATCTCATTCTTGTTCAAATTTAAAAAATATATTTTTTTAAATTCTACGCATTTTCAAAAGTTCAAAAAATAAATTTTAAAAAAATCCACGCTTTGTCAAAAATTCAGAAAATATATTTTTTTAAATCCTATCCTTGTACAGAATCCAAAAGGTACATTTTAAAATTTTAAATGTTAAAAAAAAAATAAATAAAATGGAAAAAAATGGACTGGGCCGACTATATGATACCCTTCACCACTTTGGGTAAATCGGACGAAATTATATATGGGAGCTATATTTAATCTGAACCGATTTTCCCGAAATTCACTACTCATCATTCTATGCTTAATTCAGTACGTTGTGCCAAATTTCGTGCAAATCGAAAGATATTTATGGAATTTGGTGCACCGTTTACCTTAAATCGGACGAAAATATATATGGAAGCTATATCTAAATCTGAACCGATTTTCCCGAAACTCACCACTCATCATTCTAGGGTTAATGCAGTATGCTGTGCCAAATTTCGTGCAAATCGAAAGATATTTAGGTCTTTGGTGTACCACTTACCTTAAATCGGACAAAAATATATATGGGAGCTATATCTAAATCTGAACCGATTTTGTCGAAACTTACCACTCATCTTTCTAGGGTTAATTCAGTATGTTGTGCCAAATTTCGTGCAAATCGAAAGATATATAGGAACTTTGGTGCCTCATTTACCTTAAATGAGACGAAAATATATATGGGAGCTATATATAAATCTGAACCGATTTTCTAGAAACTTAACACACATCATTCTAGACCTAATTCATTACGCTATGCCAAATTTCGTGCAAATCGAAAGATGTATAGGGACTTTGGTGCACCATTTACCTTAAATCGGACAAAAATATATATGGAAGCTATATCTAAATCTGAACCGATTTTCCGGAAATTCACTACTCATCAGTATGTGCTATTACTAAAAAGTACCAATACTGGTCCATGATGAAGTAGAATCCTCAAATAACGGTGAAGTTTTTTTAAGGATATGTTGGAGGGTATAAAAAGTTCAGCACGGTTGAACATAAAAATATTTTAATTGTTTTAAGATATATCCTTTGCATTTCTTCCATATACAACTAGCTCTTCCTGACCATTTATATCCTTCAATAAAAGAAACCCTCCCCTTTCTGTTCATTCAAAAAATAAAATATTTCCGTAAATAAAATTCCCAAATTCGTTTTATTATATAAAACTATACAATTTTAGAACAAAGCCCTTCTTAAAAATTCTATTAAGTAAATGTAAACTATGAACAACATGTGACACAATAGCACGCACGCAAATAAAAAATATCCTTATAAATGTGTCGTATTTCGAAAAAGCAAAAAGAAACTATTTTATTGTTCCGCCAACAGTTGCTTTCACATTTTGCAATTCATTGAGGAAAATTAAATGGATTTTCTTACAACACAACAACAAGAAAAGTCGGTTGAATGGACAATTTATTTTATTTAATTTTTTTCTTCCTCAACAGTAGTTTTAATTTGAAAAATATTAACAAAAAATTCTAGACTTACAATGGACGCACACATACACACATAAATATATGCACACATGCAAGTGTACATGATAGCAGTTAGTGTCATGTGGATAATGATTGTCAAGCATTTACTTGTCATAATGAAACGAACGCACACACACACACACTCACGTGAATGTGTGAATGAGTGAAGGGTCAGTGTATAGAACAGCTTGAGAGACAGAGAGAAACAAGTGCAGGTTTTTCTTTTAAAAGCCCAGGGATGTCCAACACACAAGATATATTAATTACAATAGGTGATCTATCTATGTGCAAATCAGGAAGACCAATAGGAATAGGTCCACCAGGTTATAAAGGTGAACAAAGAAAAATAATTTCGAATTGGCATATAGATTAAATTTTAGAGTAGAAAACCTCACTACTATTATGGGTTCTTAGAGCGTTTACGCAGAAAATTGACAGTAAAGACACCACTTCATTTGGGGATTTTCGTGGTCCTGGGTGGAGAATATAAAAGGTTCGACCTTTTGTTTATAAAAAATACAATAAAATCGAGCATTTACATATACACCCTTAAAATACTACAACAAGTTGGATATTGCACATTTTCTGGGAAGACCTGTGGAATATACAAAAACATTTACTTAGATGCCCTGCTGAGATGTTTCATAGTCTCCATGAACCCGGAATGGTTAATAAGGACCCTGTTGCATGTGGTCCCATATTTGATCAAAATATAAAAAGTTCGACCTGTTGTTAATAAAGAATTCAATAAAATCGAGCATTTACCGATAGTGAATAAAATTCTTCAACGAGTGTCCTCTTGATAGATTACCATTAATAGATAGGTATTGGACTAATATTGATAGGTCTCCAGGAACTGGAAATCTCTTTATAGGACATCTATATTTTAAACAAACTTCTACTGTTTATAAAAGATCTTCTACGTGACGCTGTTAAGGTTATCTACAGGTAAACGACGTTCTGTGTGTCTCCAATAGAAAGTTAATCATATCCAAGCCCTCCTTAATTCATTGATTGATGGCCTCTAGGATTGCACACCCCTGATATTATTTATTATACCCTACACAACTATGTTGTCAGGGTATTATAGCTTTTTGCAGCCCCAAGAGTTTGTAACGCCGCGAAATATTGGTCCTAGACCCAACTTTAAGTATACCGATCGACATATCTCGACTATCTGAGTCGATCTAGACATGTGTGTCCGTCCGTCCGTTTGACCGTCTGTCCATTATAATTTGTAAACACGATACAGGCCACAGTTATGGACCAATCTTTACGACATTTTGCATGTAGGATGGGTTCTGACCAATGAAGACCGCTATTGTTTTTGGAAAAGATCGGTTAATATTTAGGGGATGAAATGGACCAAAGACTTTATTTTTGTCGGTTTTTCTGGTCGCTCCAGAGGCCGCAATTATAGCCCGAACATTGCGAATTTTCACATGGAGAAGGGGGTCGGGCTAAAGAATAAGCATGTCTGTTTTGATAAAGATAGGTCACTATTTAGCGGGTTAAATGGACCATGACTTTTGTGTGAAAATTTTCAAAATTTGTATTCTATAGCATATATATTTACCCCTGAAGAATATAGACCAGTGAAGTTGATAGCATATCCAAGAGGAATGGTTGGCCTTTAAATTGATACCAATTATATTGTCATATGTACTTGGATGTGGGAGTTACACTTACATATTTATAGTGCCTACGTATTCATAAATGATTTAGTAACCCATTATCACACTAGAGGGCTGAAATATAGCGCTGATCGCTTTGAAATTTTCCATGAGGATCCAGGAATGGTCAATGACAACGCGTATAATTTTCGGTGATGATCAGATAATAATACTGGAATAAAGTGGACGGAAAACTTAATTTTTTGTGTTAATTCGAGTCGATCTATAGGCCACAATTGAAAGCCGAACATCACAACACAACCCACAGTGAAGGGAATCTGACAAGTAATTAGAAGAGCTGTACGGAATATTAGTAATATTTGTTGGTCTCTAGTCGGTCAAGGCGGTGCAAATATCACGAAATTTTGCACAAGCTCAGAATATAGAACCACAGAAAGTTAGATTTTCGTGGAAGTTGTGTAGGGTATCATATGGTCGTCCCCGTCCAACTATACTGCTCCGCTCACTGGTTTTTATACCCTTCACCACAGTGTGGTACAGGATATTATGTCTTTGGGCATATGTTTGTAACAGGCAAAAGGAAACAAGATAGACCCATAGTTCCTTTTGAGAATATGCATAGAATCACTTTCTGAGTCGATTTATGCATGTCCATCCGTCAGTCCGTCTGTTGGTGTTAAATTGTAAACAAAGTACAGGTCGCATTTGGATGAAATTTGGATGAAATTTGGCACAGCTCATTTATTTGGCCCAAGGACGAAGCCTATTGAAATTGGGGAAAATCGGTTCAGATTTAGATATAGCTCCCATATATATTTTCGTCCGATTTTATGTAAATAGTGCACAAAAGTCGCTGTATATCTTTCGATTTGCACGAAATTTAGCACAGCTCACTTAATTGAGTCCAGAAAGATGTGTGCCAAGTTTCGTGAAAATCGGTCCATAGTTAGATATAGCTCCCATATATAGTTTCGTCCGATTTTATATAAATGGCGGACAAAAGTCCCTATATATTTTTCGATTTGCACGAAATTTGGCATAACGTACTTAATTGAGCCTAGAATGACGTCTGCCAAGTTTCGTGAAAATCGGTCCAGATTTAGATATAGCTCCCATATATAGTTTCGTCCGATTTTATGTAAATGGCGGACCAAAGTCCCTATATATATATATATATATATTTCGATTTGCACGAAATTTGGCATAACGTACTTAATTGAGCCTAGAATGATGTCTGCCAAGTTTCGTGAAAATCGGTCTAGATTTAGATATAGCTCCCATATATAGTTTCGTCCGATTTTATGTAAATGGCGGACCCTATATATATTTCGATTTGCACGAAATTTGGCATAACGTACTTAATTGAACATAGAATGATGTCTGCCAAGTTTCGTGAAAATCGGTCCATATTTAGATATAGCTCCCATATATAGTTTCGTCCGATTTTATGTAAATGACGGACCAAAGTCCCTATATATATTTCGATTTGCACGAAATTTGGCAAAACGTACTTAATTGAGCCTAGAATGATGTCTGCCAAGTTTCGTGAAAATCGGCCCATATTTAGATATAGCTCTCATACATAATTTTGTCCGATTGTAAGTGAATGGTGTATTAAACTCCTCATGAGCATAGAATAACGTAGTTGTGTTTTGTAGAATTACAGACAAAGTCCAACGGATGTCCGATTTATATTTGTTTGAAATCGATTTACATACTTGTGTCCCACTGTAACAAACGAATGACATGTATATGAATTGATCTAAGTCGGTTCACATTTAGATAAGGATCACATATTTTAGTTCATCCAATGTCATAATAATGGTCTGAGGTCTGTTAGGTTGCATCTGTTTAATATACACATAGTGGTGAAGTGTATCATATAGTCGGCCCCGTCCGACTGTACTATTCCGCTCACTGGTTTTTTTCTGTTGTTTCTTGGTATATTATTCATACATATGTTGTCATATGACTGACATTTAATTAAAATTTATGCAACGAAAAGAAAAATCATTCTCCAATTTCCTTTTACACTTACATCAACAAGCAGCCAAAGTAAAATAGCTTGTGTGTGTGTGTGTGTGTGAAGACAAAGTGAATGTGTGGACAAAGAGGAAAACTCAAGAAAAACGTCGCACACAAAATGCATTGACATTAAGGTGTATTATAATATTTACAAAGTAGCTTAAAAGTGGGATACAGAAAGAAAGAAACATTTTCGCTTCTGGGAAGAGATAAGACGACTGAGTTTTCAGTATATCTGACAATTATAAACCGATTTTCCTGGGTCCATTTTTTCAAATAAAACAACACACAACAGCCCTTATCGACATCTCTACTTTAACCTCAAAAAGATGAAATATTAAATGGAGCTATTGCACTGACCATAAGACAACATCAAATATAAAACATATAGAAATGCAAGATCTTAGACTGTCCTGCATTTATGTTTTACATCGCATGGAATGGAATCAAATTAGATTATAAAAAAATAAACTGTTGTATATATGTACATATTTTTTAATTGAAATTATTTTAGAACTCCTCATTTAAACTTTTACTATCTGTCATGGTTTTTATATCGAGTCACATATTTTCACTATTTTTTCATTGGAATCGCAACGTACAACTCTATTTATGTCGGAGGTGTAAATCATTATTTTTTTTATTTATATTGTATATACGAAATATGTATGCGTGTGTGTGAGTGCGTTCGTTCGTACATTTATGATGTTGTAGCTGTTGTACAAATTTACTGAAATTATTATTAACATTTTATGGGTGTCCTTTTATTTGTATTGTAGCAATGATTGTTGTTAAGGACAAGATGCTAAGAATACAAGGCCATATAAAATGCAGTATAACCTCACAGCCGAGATTCGTATATGGTGTCAGACAGGCCTTGCTGAAATATATCTGTTGTCGTAGATAGCATAGGGTCATTGCATTGAAACCTAAAAATATACAGATTTTAATGGATTCTCTTCTATAGCTGGCCATTCTCATATCATCCATAGGTAATTCCATAGTATATACTAACACATGGACGAACAGAAGGATTTTTAAAGTTAAAAGTTAAAAAAAAACTTAAGATATTTCAATTGGGCGCCAAAAAATATTTTTGAATGAAGTAAAAATGTCTTTACGTTTAAGGCCTACATTTGTATACCGTTCACCATGCGCCAATCATTCAAAATACAAAAATCGGTTGGTACACTTTCATGGAGTTTATGTCGAAACATGGACCAGCATTGTCAGGAGAATTTTTTAAGTTTTTAAACATTCTAGAATCCACAAATGCCCCGGACTGCCAAATTCTAGCCACTTTCACTAGACCCTTTGAAATACTTAACTAACTAGGTGGTTATAGTATATTTTTGAGAAAACCTCTGGCATATAAAACATATGTGTTCTGCAAAGGTGTTTTACAATCTCCAAGAACCCGAAATGGTAAATAACGAAGCTGTTGCATTACTGTATGTGATGGCTATACCAAAACATTGACTCATATTTGATTAAAATAGAAAGTTTTTTGTATATACCCAAATTAGAGGTAATGGTTTTACAAATAAATATCGAGTTTACAGAAATTTGTTTCTTTGTAACTAATAGTGAAATTCTATATTCAATAATTTTGTCTTTGGCGAAAGACTCCTGATATGCAGTTTTATTGAAAAATTTAACACATTTCTGCAAGGTATTTAATTAACACTTACTGTAGTCAACAAATAATTTGTCCTAAATTGACGTCTATATATTCGGTATATATAATATAAACACCCATTTCTTTTGTTCAGTGACTTATACTAACATTTGATTGAGAATATTTTTGTCCTTTATAGCATCATTCTAAAACGACATCTAGTGGGAAAAATGTGTGTAAACTCAGAATAAGATCGGTTTTAAACATAAAATTAATTTTCATGACGTCAAACCTTATTTTCGAGAAAAGACCCATTCAGAGAGTCGACTGATTAGACAAAAATATCCAATGGTTGCGAAACGTGTCTAAATTTCCCAAAATACCGAAGGTAAGGTTATATGAGGGCTACACCAAAACGTGGATCGATATATTTCATTCCAAACATCCTAGGAGTACTACCAATATCTGTGCTAAATTTCTCAGCTCTATCTTAAATATTGTGATCTCTATCGTAATTTCAACATGCAGACGGATATGCGTAAATCGACATAGAATTTTATATATATATATATATATAAATGCTTTGTGATGTGTCTGGTGAATATTTCTGGATGTTGCAAATAGACTGACAAATTTAATATAAATACCACCATTTGGTGGAGGGTATAAAAAATGGCGACCAGACGGACATTTGTAAATCGATTACCAATTTCCTGAAATGGATTTGTTCCAAAGAAAATTAGGGTCTAAATCTGATATTTTCCGTCGTATAAAAATGTATATATAATAGCCTTATGGTTGAGTGTATAAAATATTCTAATAACCTTCCTTAAAATAAATAAAAACAAAAATAAAATGTTGTTTCTATTAGTCCTCTTGATATTATTTAAAAATTCTCGTTTTTTTGGGCATTGGATATTTATTCTTATATTCGCTTATGTAGATTTTTTTCTTGAAAACTATGTTTACAAAAATAATTCTTCATATTCTGAAAATATATTTTAAGGAAATTACTGGACAAAAATATTTAAAACTAGCGAAGTACCCGCTACTTCGTATGCGGAAATGGAATACAAAAAAAGTTTTTGTTTTTTCAATTTAGTCAGGCTGAATCCCAATTTGTTGTTTTTATAAAAAAAAAACAATTTTACAATTTTTTACAACAATTTTTATTAGTGGGGAATGTATGGCATTGTCCGCCGAGGGGTAAGGCAGGGAAGACTATAGTTTCGGATGTCGCCACTGATCCTCATCACCACCACTAAATTCAGTACCAGTTAATACCAAAAACTTCTTTATAACTCTCTGTTAGTAATCCACATTTCATATTTAGTGCATTTTCTATTTAATTTACTGTAAAGTTATTACATAAAAATTCGAGTTTTTAAAGTTGTCTCCATAGCTCAATACAGTAGTCTAACTTTGAAATCTCAGGATTCAAGCAAATCCAAATTGTTTCACATTTGGAACTTTTCATGCTCATAAGTACAAATTTCTAAAAAAAAAAATCAGTTTAACTAAGATACTACCAAAGTACCAAATTTAGTACATTTTGTGATCGTAAGTCCAAATTTAAGAATTCCAACTCAGCCAGTTCATTAAAAACAAATTGTACCATATTTGGACCATTCTGTACTTTTCGTACCCCCATTCCAAACCTATCTCAATATTCTAAACCGGATTTCAAATGGCAATCGCAAGTCCAAATTTAAGAATTCCAGCTCTGTCTATTTACCAATATTGTACCAGATTTCGTACCATTCTGTATCCTTATGCCAAACCTATATCAATCATACACTCCCACAGTAACCTAAGTTGCAACTTTCAGGATTCGATTTCTACCCGTTAACCAAAGTCCGGATTGTATCACATGTTGTGCTTTTCGTACCCATAAATACGAATTTCCTAAACTACCTCAGTCATGCCCTGCAACATTCTAATTGTACCAAATTTAATACCATTATTACTTTTCGTAGATGTAAGTACGAGTTTCCATAAATCTCAGGATACCGTTCATATAGATCCAAATTGTACCATTCTTAGTACCATTTAGTACTCATAATAAATTTAGTACACATAATTACACATGTCTCAATCCCACACTCCAACTTTAATTTGGATTTCAATTTTTTGCATTCCCGCTCACAGAAAACGAATTGTACCATATTTAGTACCATTTAGAGCTTCTCGTATTCATAAGTACGAAATTCCAATAATTTGCATTCCAAATTTAAATTTTCCATCTCTATCCGTTTGCTCAAATCTAAATTATACCACATTTAGTACCATTTATTACATTTAGTATGATGAAATTTCAAAACTACCGACATATCTCAATCTTGTACTCCAACTGTAATTTTAATTCAAAATTTCAGGATCTCAGCCCTATCCACAAACAAAAAAATAATTTGTTAATTATTTGGTACCATTTAGTACTTTTCCCCAAACTAACGTGAATCTTACACTCCAACATTAATTTTAATTCCAAAATTCTGGAGTCCAGTCCTATCCGTTCATACAAAATCAAGTTGTACCAAATTTAATACCATTTAGTACACATAATTACTATGCTTCCATATTTAAATTCTCTATTCCAACAGCAAAAAATTATTCCAAATTTTAGGTTTCCAGCTCTCTCCGTTCACCCAAATCAAAATTGTACGAAATCTAGTGCCGCTTAATACTTTTTGTACGCATAAATACGAATTTCCAAAGATGTAGCTCTATCTTCAACAGTAGTACTTATTCCGAATTTCAGGTTTTCAGCTCTATCCTTTTAAGCAAAATCCAAATTGTACTAAATTTGGTACCATAGTACTTTTCGTACCAATAATTAGGAATTTCCTAAACTACTTCAATACAACACTCCAACAGTCAATTTAGTTCCCAATTTGAAAACTCCAGCTCTATATATTCACCTTAATCCAACTTGCACCAAATTTAGTACCATTAAGAACTTTTCGTACACAAAAAATAAAAATAAATAAAAATATTCTAAAAACCAGTAAGAAAAAATTCGTGCAAATCGAAAGATATATATGTACTTTGGAGCCCCATTTACCTTAAATCGGACGAAAATATATATGGGAGCTATATATAAATCTGACCCGATTTTCTCGAAACTTGGCACACGTCATTCTGGACCTAATTCAGTACTCTATGCCAACTTTCGTGCAAATTGATAGATATATATGGACTTTGGTGCACCATTCCCCTTAAATCGACGAAACTATATATGGGAGCTATATCTAAATCTGAACCGATTTTCTCGAAACTTGGCACACATCATTGTGGACCTAATTTAGTACTCTGTGCCAAATTTCATGCAAATCGAAAGATATAGAGGGACTTTGGTGCCCCATTTACCTTAAATCGGACGAAACTATATATGGGAGCTATATCTAAATCTGAACCGATTTTCATCATTCTAGACTTAATTCAGTACGCTGTGCCAAATTTCATACACATCGAAAGATATAGAGGGACTTTGGTGCCCCATTTACCTTAAATCGGACGAACATATATATGGGACCTATATATAAATCTGAACCGATTTTCTCGAAACTTAACTCTCATCAGTCTAGACCTAATTCATTACGCTATGCCAAATTTCGTGCAAATCGAAAGATATATAGGGACTTTGGTGCCCCATTTACCTTAAATCGGACGAAAATGTATATGGGACCTTTATCTAAATCTGAACCGATTGTTCCCAATTTCAATAGGGTTCGTCCTTGGGCCAAATAAGTGAGCTGTGCCAAATTTCATCCAAATCGGATAAAAAATGGGACCTGTACTTTGTTTACAAATTAACATCAACAGACGGACGGACATGCATAAATCGACTCAGAAAGTGATTCTATGCATATTCTCAAAAGGAACCATGGGTCTATCTCGATTCCTTTTGCCTGTTACATACATATGCACAAAGACATAATACCCTGTACCACAGTGTGATGAAGGGTATAAAAACCGACGGACGGACGGAGTTGAGATATCTGTATACTTAAAGGTGGGTCTAGGACCCATCACTTAAAGTTGGGTCTAGGACCAATATTTCGCGGCGTTACAAACTCTTGGGGATGCACAAAGCTATAATACCCTGTCAACATAGTTGTGTAGTGTAATCGATATATTGGTTCTAAAAAGTTACAGATCTACTTGTCCAATAAAAATATATTTTTTTCCTAATTTAAAGAAAAAGTTAAAAAAACAGCTTTTGAAAATAAAAATGTTAAAAAATATATTAATTAAAATAACGCGCTCCCAAAAAAGGCGATCTTAAAAATAAATATTCGATAAAATACACGTTTTTGTAGACAAATTCTTATAAAAATATTTTAAAAAATACACGATTGTTTAGATGGGTTTTCCATCCATAATCTAGTTCTTCTGGGTTATGGATGGAAACCCGTCTAAACGACTCAGATCTTCTATAAGTCACCCACACATATTCCGAATCGTTTCAATTCACCTAACCCAGAGTGTTCATTTTTTTTTTTTTTGTTGAAACCTTTTGAAAAATTGCATGTCTTGCTGCCTCCGCTACAACACTTCTGCCACCGCTGCCATGATTGTGGCATCTGAGTGACACGTAATTACACTTGACTGCAACATAAAGCAGAGTAATGCAGCATTCGCTTTTATGTCGGCCAAGTGTGAACGGGGTGACATATTTAACTCTTCAACCTCAGCACACAGATCGTTTATGAGTTTCGTTTTTGTTGTTGTTGCCCTTTCTTTAATTTGCTGGTGATACAAAAAAAAAGCTACAAAAACAAAAAAAAAATCTCAATAAAAAGGGGAAAACTGAAAGAAAAGAAATAACAACGACAACAAAAAATTGTATGTTTTAATTTTTTTTACTTTAAAGCTTAAAAAAAGGCACATTTTTATTTAAGGTTTACATCTTTTTTCTTTTGTTTTGTTTTGTGAAAATTTTCATTAGATAATTACATTTTTATTTTAAATTCGTTTTTGTTTTTATCTTAAAATACTCGAAATGAAAAATACATCATATCACAAGTATACACGAGTATTTGTTAGGGGTTGAGGGGCAAGGGGAGCGAGTGGGCGAGCATTGGGAATGAGTATTTCATTTATTTACAAAAAACAAAAAAAGAAATAAAATCTTAATTGTTTAAACGCTTGTTACTACTAATCTTTGTATGACCTTCCTCACATTGTTTCCGTTTCCGTTTCAGTTTAAGATGCTTTTCATTATTGGGCTAGTTCATGTCGTTGTTGTTATGGTGCCCTTGTTCTAAGTGGCAAATTGAAAATAGCGGGATGTCCACTTGAAAAAGTTTCTTAATTAAAAATGCTGAGGAATTTAGTTTAACTGTTGTTCTTGTTGTTGTTCTTGTCGCCATGCTGTATGCTTTTAATTATTTTAAATTAAAGCTCTGCAGAGAGAGAGAGAGAGAGGTCAGTGAAATTCGGACGACAATAATTTGCTGCATTTTCCAAAATCGTCTCCATTCGATTCGCTTCGTTTACTCCGCTTTACTGCTGTCCGCAACTAACTAATCAAATCAATTCGTTTTCACATGGGCACCCGTCGCATTGTAGTAACCATTCGGTTTTGAGATTTTCTTTACTTTTACAGTTCCAGCATCGGCTTCCGCCACCGTTGGAGGTCCCCAGGATACTTGTCGCTTAACGGATGCTTTACGATTGACTCTATCGGTATTGGGTGGAGTTTTGTTCTGCAATGCAATGTTGTTCGTTTCCATCGTTGCGGGATTTTCCATGTCATTAGTGGGTGGGTTGGTCCGTTGATCCGTCCATTGTGTTTGTGTGCGTGTTCGGAGGTTGTGTTGAAATGTTGTCAAAGAGAACTCTGATGATTTAATTAATTTGAATTTTGCAATATCGTTGTACTTGTTTTAATAAAATGTATTTTCACTTTTTCACTTGATCTCTTACAATGGGATGCACGCCAGGGATGCAACAATACAACAATACATGCTGCTGTACTATATATTTATGGTTTACAATATCATGCAGTTATTTCGTTATTTCAGGCGATGTTACAATTATTTGTTGGTTATTGTCTTTTGTTGTGTAAAATGAATTTGATATTGGGGATTTTAATTAAACAAAAAATGAAATAAAATACTGAACCACAGCAGGCAGACTGAATGACTGACACAAAGGACAATTTGGAATCGACACGATTGTTGTTGGATTTTCAAATTCATTTAAATAGTGTCCTGATGGAAGGAAATGAATGATTTCATTTCCTATAACCTCAGATTTATGGCTTATGAGGGTGGTACGACAAATAGGTAATCCATCGGAATAACTTTTTTTCTACATCTAGTGTCTTTGTGCCTGTTCCGGTTCAGATAATATGGAGTCGATTTCTAAGTCTCCTTCTATCTGTCTGGCTGGTGCGCACGATAATGTTCCAATGGAGTACTAAATTTGCTAAAACGTTATCCATGTCAATATTTCCTGCAAACTTAAATAAATTTTAAAGATATGCAATATCGAAAAATAAATTTATAAAACCGTGCGAACGAAGTATCCGATCGAATCCAAACTTTGCACAACCTAATATCACGTTTCCATATTAATACTTCCCCACAAAAGGACAACATTCTGAATATTTGAAAAATGATACCGTTCACCACTTTGGGTATATTCTACATATGTATCCTAATAGACGTCGCGTTTTTGTTATATATCTATATCTGAACCGATTTCAGGGAAACTTGCCAGAGACTAGATACTTGTGTCAATCGTCCTAGCTATGGATCTTTTCACGAAGCTTAGCAACATCATTATACCGTACACAACTATGTTGTCAAGGTATTATAGCTTTGTGCAGCCCCAAAAGTTTGTAAAGCCCCGAAATATTGATCCTAGACCACCTTTAAGTATACCGATAGTCATATCTCGACTAGCTGAGTCGATCTAGACATGTGTGTCCGTCCGTCTGTCCATTATAATTTGTAAACACGATACAGGCCACAGTTATGGACTAATCTTCACGAAATTTTGCATGTACGATGGGTTCTGACCAATGAAGACCCCTATTGTTTTTGATAAAGATCGGTTAATATTTAGGGGATGAAATGGACCAAAAACTTTATTTTTGTCGGTTTTTCTGGTAGCTCCAGAGGCCGCAATTATGGCCCAAACACCGCGAATTTTTGCATGGAGAAGAGGATCGGGCCAAAGAATAAGCATTCCTGTATTAT